>NC_142520.1:48449877-48507377 GCF_964205215.1 Stylophora pistillata | reverse complement strand
TGAACAAGCATGGGATCCTCGACGGAAATTCTCAGTTTTATGATCAAGAAGGTTTTACTTTCTCTTTGGTGCTCAAGGTATATATATAATTTTTTCAGCACTTGCAGTAAGAAAAACTTTTTTTTTCATTTTCAACTGTAAAGGAGCTTCACGTTTTCATGTATATTAGTTTGAGATTTTTGCGGGTCGTTGAGTTCTGTTTACTTTACAAATATATGTTGTGGTTCAATGTTATCCTTGGTTTAAATATTATTTTCCATTGTTTTTGGTTATGGTAATGTATGATAATAGGGTTGAAACGATAGGAAATAAAATTTAAACCAAGGATTAAATTGAACCACAACATATACACAAAATGACAGCAGCTGAATAGGAACATTTCCACTCAATATGGTAAATATGCCTGTTAAACGACCATACATCTTTGTTATTTTTAGGGATGTCTCATGACAGGCTGTATAGTGTATAGTGGCCTTCAAAGTAACTTGCGCGCATTTAAGTTGATCAGCTAAGACGTAGATAAGACTGTTTTTCATTATTTTGAGTTACAAAAAATGAGGGAAGTTCTTTTATTTAAGTTAAACAAAATTTAGAACGCACAAAGGCTACGTGCGTTATGTATAATATTCCCTTCCTTTAATTATAGCTTGTTTCACCTCTATATTTAGCTACGAAAGCACCTGCCTTATTCCCACCTAATAAAAGCAAAAAAAATTAGAAAATAACAGTTTTTTACCACTTGTAGCAGTTGGCTCTCTCTAAAACTGAACATTTTATGCTGGACTTTGCACCCAATATCTCAGTTTGAATGAAAACGCTGATTAAAGAACTTGCGCGCATTTACGTTAATCAGCCATGACGTAGATAAAATTATTTTTCATCATCTTGAGTTACAAATAATGAGGCAAGTTCTATCAATTAAGTTAAATAAAGAACGGAGAACGCACTATGGCTATGTGCGCTTTGTGCATTATTCCCTTCCCGTAATTTCAGCTTGTTTCATTTTTATAGTTAGATACAAAAGCACCTGCCTCATTTCAACCAAATAAAGGTAAAAAATTTTAGAAAACAATCATTGTTTTCAGCTTTTAGTAGTTAACTATATCTAGAGATGAGGATGTTATGTTGGATTTCGCACCCAAATGTTAGTTGAAAAAAAAATCATATATTGAAGAATCACTTTTTATCATGAACGTGACTTTCTTTTTGATAACCGACTTATCCTAAGGCGTGCAGTAAATAATTTATAACGTTAATGTTAATGCTTTGGGTCGCAGAAACAAATAAAGGATCGTCTCTTTCGACGCGATGACAAAGAAATCAACTAGCAACACAGAATTCTTCCATTTCATAGGTTTACGCGGAAAGTTAACAAATATTCGTCTATCAGGTTACCATGTGGCTTCTCCCTTAATCCAACCTCGATAAGGACTGGCCAATCGTGTTGTACTGTTTCAACGCTTATAAAACTTACGTCACTTTGTTCGTGCATTGTACGTTTAGAAATGGCGATCAAGGAAAGTTTCTTCCTCCTCCTCTTTCAAGGAATCGCCATTATTTTCGCGAGAGAAGAGTCTACGCTTTCTCGTTCAGCGTTATTCCCCACCCAGGAGAACAAGCGACTCGCTGGTCATGCTGTCAAACGGTTTCAATCTCCCAATCAAATATCATGCAGCCTTTCGTGCCTCAGAAACTCCTGGTGTACTTCTACAAACTTCGAGGAACCAACTGAAAAGGACGAGAAAGGAACTTGTGAACTGAACAAGCATGGGATCCTCGACGGAAATGCTCAGTTTTATGATCAAGAAGGCTTTACTTTCTCTATGGTGCTCAAGGTAAAGTTTTTCTATTGTTTTTCTCTTGTTTTTTTTTTTTTTTTTTTTTTAACACGTACAAAAAGAAAAACAGTTGTCATTTTCATTTTTAAGAGAGCTTCTCAATTACATGCATAGTAGTTTGAAATTTCCGAGAGTTATTGAGTGTTTGCTCCTTATCTCTTAATTCTGTCAAGTTCGAGTACCCGCAAAACGACCGCAGCTGATTTGGAAGATTTCTACTCAGTAAGGTAAATATGCCTGTTAAACGACCATACATGCTTGTTATTTTTAGGGATGTCTCGTGTCAGGTTGTGGTAATGGCGGTTCTTGTTTGTTTCATGAGGAGAACCAAAAATTTTCATGTTCCTGCATACATCCTTGGACTGGAGATGACTGTCGAATAATTTGTAAGATTGCAATTTTTTTCTTTTATTAAACCTTTAGAACAGGGAAAAGTAATAAGAGTGCTCAATGGAGCCGAAAATGTAAATAACCGCTCCTTAAGCAAAATCCAGCTGGCTGGCGCATCTAAGAATATGACAGAACTCTTTCACTCTCTGGAAAAAAAATTAAATAACAACAGCTTTTGAAAAAACTTCATAACAGGAATTGAAAGCGGAATTGGTTCCCCATACAGACTCTTTTCTTTTCTCTTAAGACATGATCCGAAAGTTCATTAGTATGCCGTCGCCACTCAGTATGAAATGAATTAATTAAGCTTTCTAAATAGCGCAAATTAACATGACTGTGTAGATGATCAAATGCGCTTCACAATACTGTGTGGGGGACTTTACCAGATTGCCAGTGGCAATTTACAGTCAATGCGAGGAAGTGGGTTTTAAAGTGCTACTACGACGAAAATTTTTGCTTTTGTTTCAGGGTTATTTTAACATAAACCTTTTCTATATGTTCAAAATTATACAAATAGCGAAAAACTGAAACGATACTTGCGTACGGGGGCTGGAAATTTCCCACTGAAAAGTGCGTAGATACCGTCCGCCATTACAAAGTTCGCAAAACAATAGCATTCGAGATCTCCGTAAAGCGGTCTTGCGTTTGACCACGTGATTTATGCACTGCTACGTAGAAACATCAACCAAAATATTCGCATTTGGGAAAAGCTTGTGTGTTTAGAGCCGTTTATAAGACGTTTAAGATGTCATCTCTGTCGGATTCCTCTTCCTGCACATCTGAAAGTGATCAAGAAAGTTTTATAGTTGACGAAGTGATTGAGGAATTTTCTGAATTTGCGCCGTACGACGACAGTTACGAACCTCTTGCCACCGAGGAAGAAGCCGCGGTCTACAACGAGAGAGTTCACCGCGAAGAAGAAGAGGAACAATTGTTTCAGCGAAGATATTCGGGAGAGGTGCCAGCGAATGAATGGTATGGTATTATCATGGAATGTAGATTTATATTTTTATTTTCCAATTTCAAACAACCGTCGTAAAATCGTTGCTATGTGATTAACTGTAGTCCTGATTTTATGCGATAGTTTTATTAAAGCGGTCAGACAAGTAATGATTTTATACAGACGTATTTTTCTTTCGTTTGACAGATTTTTCAAATTATTTTGCGGGTGTTCGTGCTCGAACTGCTCTGTCAGCCTTGTGACAAAGGCGGAGGAGTGCATTTGCTGTAAAGAGATAGATCGCTGCGAAGAGGTCATGGAAGAAGCCATTGGAGACCAGAACGTATGCATAACCCTCCATCCAGGGTTTGAAAGCGTCTGCTTAAACCGCCACGTATTGGAAGTGGCTGCACTGGGCCTAAAAACACGAGCTGGAAAGTCGTACACAACTGTTCGTGTGCAAAGCAACAAAAATGATGATGAGTAAGTTGGGGTATTGTTGACTTTGTATCGGAACGATCGAACCTTACATAGCGTTGAATAATTGATACATCTAAGCTTATCACCGTGGACTGATCTCATAGAATCACATTTTTCATTTTCTAAATGGCGTTATTGGCCCCACTGCTTATTTTTAAAAGGAGTATTTATTTATCTCCATCCAATCCTTCCTTGAATGAACAGTGATGATATTTCCCTCACTAGATTCCTGAGGTCTATGGCCTATCACCAATTTACAAGACTGCTGTGGAGTTATATTGGTAGTTCCAAGCGATACCCCTTGCCCTGTTGTGCTTACAATAAAATCAGGAAACAATTTCCGAGTCAAAATGGCCATTACCGTGGATTCGAAGATGAAGAAAATGAATAATAAATGGACATTTTGCTCTTGAAGAGTGTCATGTGTCATTAAACTTCCTTGTTCTTCAGTGTCTCCAGTATCCTCTTCTGGTATTTTCGCCAGAAGGAGATAATGGAGGGGATCAAAAGGTGCCTTTGGTGATAATAGTATGTTGGCTCATGGTAAACCAATATACCCATGTGCGTAAATACCAGTAGTACCTTTCGGATGGATGCCCCAGCACAGAGCACTGCAAAACTTAATAGCAGGTTACCTGCTGGAAACATTCCTAGCAGGTCTGGTTGACTCTTCCAGGCTCTTGTCTGGCCACAGCTACTGCAGAAACTTTCCACGGTTAATAAGGTACCTGTCTTAAAAATAAAGAAAGTTTAGGTTTGGGAAGAAGCACAAGTAGCAGAACTGAAACAAAATAAGAAGAAAAAGGAAAAGAGAAACAATTCCCTTCGGTTCCTCTTGAATGTTTTTTTCCTTGTAGGTCCAACCTGTAAAAAATGATTGAAAGGAAATACTCATTTAATCATAGCATCTGAAATAATAAAATAACACTAACAAAATGATAATCATTTTTATTGTTTTTCTCGGGGTGTTGCCCGTTTTTTCAACTTGTTGTAAACCTGGCTAATTGTGGATTTGGTTTTTGATCTCACGTACATTCTGAAAAATGCCTTTTTGTAATAATTCTGTTCATTGCACACATGACAACTTTGAGCCCTCAAGCTATCTAGCCCACCCAAGTGGTAGAGTGGACAAACCGAACACTTAGGACTGGGACTTCCAGTCTATGGGCTGGCTATGCCTCTTTTTTTTTTTTTTTTTTCCAATTCTTATCTGATTAAATTAAAAAACGAATTTCAAGTATTCTTGTGCTGAAATAGATCCTCTCATACTGGATTTAGTTTTAAGCCTAAATCACTTCCCAAAGGATAGTTAGAGCTCAGATGGAAATGCAGTAGATTCTGCATCTTTGTACCTTGGGTTCTGATGAGTCTTCACTGAGTCATCATCTTCCTTTAGTTTTTTATATGCACTTTCGATTTCTTCACGACTCCATATAGGGTCTTTATCACCCGCAAACAGTAACTGAATTTATAGAATGTAGAAATCAGACTAAGTTCAATTTTGGTCGTTTTAAAAGACTAGCGTGTAACTCAAAATTTGCTGATTTCTTGGAAGGAACTTTGGAGAACTGTGAAATCTCAAAGTAACAGCAAGGTAATATCTCAAAAACTAGAGAACCGGATTTCTATGTAGCTTCACTTTTTCTACATTTTACGCTTGAGTGGAAAGGTCTGGGAATTGGGGAATTGACTTCACGTCCACCCAGCGCAAATGCCCATTTTTTCGCAAACGCCCGTTTTACTGTAACTATGAGAAGAAAGCAGAAAAGTATGAAAACACATGCAACAATATGGGAAGTCTAAATAGCCGGAGCATTCATTACACGAATATTGAACAACGATGCCAGAAAAAAAAATCATGTCACAGGTAAGTGAGGAAACAAATGTTATGGTGATAAGCACAGCGCAAATACATTGTAATTTCACTCACCAATCGTCGACTCCGCTTTGAGAGTGTTTCAAACGATTTTTTCCAAATAGTTGGAAACGTCCTCTTCTTCAACCTTTCTTTTCATGCCTTTCATCGGAAAAGCAAGCGTAAAAAAATCCCTTGTGAAATGCTAGGAGCACACTGCAAATTTTCCCACTGGCTTGAAATCCTTCCGATGAATAGACACGAACCTTTTCCACTTTAGTCTAACGCTACCCGAATCAGGAGAATTATGAATAGAAATCCCCAATTCATCGTTCTTTATGTTTCCACAGTCCTGAACAACACAACGTGGGAGGAGCAGGGTTTGGGGAAGCAGGGTTGGTGTAGTGGTGAGAGCGCTCGCCTTCCACCGCTGTGTCCCGGGTTCGATTCCCGGACCCGATGTCATATGTAGATTGAGTTTGTTGGTTCTCTACTCTGCCCCGAGAGGTTTTTCCCCGCGTACTGCGGTTTTCCCCTCTCCTCAAAAACCACCATTATTTGAATTTATTTAGTTTCAGTTTAGTTGTTGCTCGGAGATATTAGCACTTGCGTGCTACCTTGAAATTCGAGGATAAATAATGTTATTATTATTATTATTATTATTATTATTATTATTACTATTACTATATAATGTCTACCAGGCATACTTTCATTTTAGTCAAAAATAGCGAAGAAAGAACCTCTTAAAGCTTCCAAAAATATCTCGTCCGGAATGCGAAATTAGCCACGTTTGTGTACCTTGTTTTGCCGTGTTGATGTTTCTATTTCACATCTCGCCCCAACTCCTTCAAATACTACTCCCAGTCATTTTCTGAATCAAGTAATGGTGGCAGGATATTTACGAAAATTGTAGTGCAAATAAACACACTTCCAGATCATATTTCGACTCCAAACTTGGCACGGTAAGTCACTTTTACATATATTTTCGAAATATGTAATAAAAAACGAAACCCCAAATTTAATCGTAGTGACACTTTAATGAGGCAACTACATACCCGTTAAAATCATTTCGTGCTTGATGTTCGCTTCATCAGTGTATCTAATGGCGACTACCTTATCGCCTCTGTGCATACTCTTTCTCTAACAATTAAAAAAAATTCTATTCAATAATATTTTTTAAGTTCATTTGTGTTGAAAACTGTGCTAACTTACGTGATTCGGCCGATGAAGACGCAAGATTCAAGCAGTTTGTAATCATAATCTAGCGAGACAGATTGTAATATTCGATCGCTCAAATACGTTACAGCCTCCCGTTGTCGCTACGAGGATCTTTGTTAATTCTAAAACAAGATTACCAGTATTAAACTTAGTAAGTCGTTTCAACAGATTTGCTTGTTTTGTTTTGTTTTGTTTTGTTTCTCGCTCGCGCAAATTTCGGTGAGAGGAGGTATAATTGAATTTTATTTTTGAGAATTTAACTTTTATCCCATAGCAGAGGGATTGTATATGTATAAGGGAGGGCTTTGTAATAGTTAATGGTTGACAAAATGCTAAACACAAATCATGCTCTTCCAACCAAGAGTAAAATTCGTAGAGCGAGCGTATGCCGTCGTGTTGTGATATTGTGTAAGAAGGATGGGCATGCAGCCATTAAACATGAAAACCGATCGGAAGGAAACTATTATTACACGTTTTTACACTGGTGACGAGGATTAATCGAACTCATGGCCGAATTGTTAAATACCGCTTTAATTCCGCCGTTTGATCCTATGACGATCAAAATTCTCTCGCTAAATAATGGCAAAAGTGGTTCAAAAGCTTAAACATATTCTCCGACGCAGCTGGTTGCAAAAAGCGATAAACAACGCTCATTCTTTCTCCTTGCTGACCCCCAAGTTACCGCGGTATCTAATATTCAAGATGCCTTATGCGCGTTATCCAATGCAGAAGCTGATTAAAAAACGGCCGCGGAATGTTGAGTCATTGAATATTTCCCTCCATGAGAGAAGACCCCATTTTGTGGGCTCAAATTTCGCCAATAAAAAAAAAAAAACACGAGGAAGCGAGACCATCACTCAATTTGTTACGATCTAGGAAAATAATAAGTAGCTATACTCTACGATAGGCCCATCTAGAAAGTCGTAGAATAAGATTAAGCTGTCCATGTATTGTTATTAAAAAAAGAAAAGATAATCAATTTTCTTTTAATTTATTGATGTGGCTATACCCTCAGATGGGAATACTTTCCTCCAAAAAAGCTTTAAAGTGCAAAGATTTAGAAATAGAAACCGCTCGAAATGGAGAGATTAGAAAATAGGTTATTCCAATATTAAAGGTGCTCTTAAGGAGATTGTATAATGAATCGAGAAGAAATTTCTTGGGTTCGAAAATTCCCGTAGAAGGCACCAAAAAGTGGCCTTAAAGCCATGATACTCGAATTAAATGATACTATACTTCATTGAGAAGGGTGAACTTAAATTCTGTTGTTGGATTTATCCCACAGTCGCCAACTCATGTGGTGAAGTTGCTAAAATAATAAATAACAAGCAGTTACTGGATGGCGAATACTGGCTAAAAATTGGGGAAATTGAATTTCAGGTAAGCAATGAAAGTAAAAAAGGGCAAAGCATGATTCGAATTTCTAACAGTATTGCAGGTGAAAGCTAAGATAACTAAGCCTTTTACCCAGCTTATGCTTGGCAGTGCAAACAAATTAAAACCTTGTTCTTCTTTCTTTAATAGGTTTACTGCCACATGGCTGACAACAACCAACACTGGACTCTTATCGCTCGATTCTCAAACAGCGATGGCAAGAATTGGATGCGTGACGATGGGAGATGGTGGTATGACCAGCAAATTGCTATTGGAACAACAAACAACCCCTCTATGAATAATGATATGATTTCACCAACCTTTTGGTTAGTCCGCGGTAGCGAATTAAAGATTACGCGCAGTGACGACTCCAGCCACACCCCTTTGTTACAGACCTCAGGTAATTGTTTGAGTGGCCAAACATTTCGATCTAAAATCACAAGTTACGGTGACTTTAGAAATGGCAGTGGTTGGGCCATTGATCAGTGTCTTGGAAACTGTACGGTTCAATATGGAGGACTGTACAATTCAACAGATGGGTTTCAACAGGCTAATTGCAGTGGACACATCCAAAGTTCCGACAAGATCGGCTTCTGGTGTGACTGGAGTACTGGTGATGGATCAGTGATGATGATTGGTGGAGGAGGAGAGGAATGTGATCGTGCAGATCATGGGATTGGAATCACAGAAGCTAACGATGCCTCTTTTGATGATGAGGGATGCAGTGAACAAGACTTTGGTTATGGTGTTGGTCGTGGTAATCGCATTTCAATCAATCTGCTATCCCAGTCCTACTCATTGAACCTATGGATCCGTTAAACACAGTGTTACAGTATTTTCCAAATCGACAGAAAAATACAACTCGTACTATCTCAGCTATTTTATTGACTAACGTAATAACTACGGAGCGATATCAATAACCAGTACAATAACTATCCACTCACTTACGGAGCGATATTAATACCAATACAATAACTACCCTCTAACCTGGAGCTCTCTATAAATATTACAACTTCAATCTCAGTGCACTAATTCACAACTCACGGTCCACTTGAAACTCTTGTAACTTGTCGACGTCCACAATACTTTCTCCTACGTAGCGTTCCACACGGCTGACGATTTCAACACTAACTCCTCTGGGCTCTTCGCAACAGCAGTACTAACTCACTAAAAGGGCCTCACTTCAACTGATCGCGACTCCTCGCATATCTTCTACAAAACTTCCAGAATGTTCTAGAGATCTGTAATACTGCTATTTTTAGTAACATTACACTACTATTACGTCACAACGAAAATCTGCACACTAACGTTTCTAGAAAGCTCTATCAAGAGTACTCGCTCAGTCAGCATGATTAAACGTTCTAGGAACCTCTTTATTCTATTTTTAGTAACTACGTTACGCCACGCTTTTTAAAGAAATATGGGCGCTCTCCATAACACACAGTTAGAGCGTTACTTTTTAAACTTAGTTTAAGAAGAACTTTGCAGAGGATGATGTTATTCATTTAATGTCGCACTGTGATCCAAGTTAGATGAACATTTTAAAATGGTCAGTAATAGCGCATCTTTTTCCTCTCACAGCAGAGATAAAATGACTTGACCAGCACCCCAGCAACAATACTAAGATCATTAAACATCTTCAGCTTCTCATTGTCAATAAATTAATTGCCATCAGGATTTTTCTGGGAAAATCAAATTAAATAGAATCAGTTTAAGTCAGACTCAAAACTCATCGATCTTTCAAGGAAATGTGAAGTATTCATTGATGATTCTTTAGTAGTATCAGATATAAAATATGCAATATGTGTTTAATGTTTTAACTGAATATTCATCAAGAAATTTTTGAGACTTCGTCAAGCCTTCCATAAATTTCGATCAAAAATCACAAGTTATGGCGACTTTAGATAAATAATAAATAAATGCATGGCTGAAGCATTTACTACTCACTTCTCAACAATTGCAGGCAAGCTGAGAAATTTGTTGCCTGACATGCCTTTTGACATCGCTAAGCTGAGTAACGTTATAAAAAAATGTTATGTCACTTTTTCTTATTCAAGTGTTTTTGGCATGAGCTCTGATCTATTGATAGTTTAATCGCGGCTGTTATTCGGTCAATTTTCGTGAAATTTGGATGTATAATAAACCTAAAAGGATGTTCCGGATTTTCGATTTTTGCTTTACTTCTTGAGATATAGCCTCTACTTTGAAAAAAATTGGATATATCAACAAAGTTGAAATGGTAAATTGGCCACCGTAATGATTACAAAAGCTGACGTTTCGAGCGTTAGCCCTTCGTCGGAGTGAATAGAGGAATTGTGGGTTAAATGTACTTTTAAAGGCAGAAAATGGAGCTACGTTATTGGTGGGAGCATGGCGACGAGAAAAACAGGAATAAATTAGTGGAAGGAAAAGCGTTCGTTGATCCCTGTGGGATTTAGACTGCCGGTTTGAAAGATGAGCTTTTGTTCAAGATTATACGGCTTTCCGTGCCACCTAAGTGCAAGGAAAGACCGCAGATTGCCATATGTTGCTTAGAATGATTAGGTACTTTGAAAACTTCGCTCAAAAGCGCTACTTTCAAGTAAAAAGGATGGCTAAAAAATAACGAGGTGTTAAAATAAAAATTTCATACTCGTTTTTTCAGATCAACACGTGTAGGTCACGTTCCGATAAGATAGAAGCGTGTTTGTTAAAATGCGTCGTCAAAAAAACACATGTTGTAATATGTCTCGGCATGAAAGAATAAGCTTCAACTCTGTTCAGTCATAAAATTAGATTAAATATCCGAAATCAGTGTTTATTAAGCTTTAAGAAAATGTTTATTTTTACTGGGATAGCGCGCATTATATCTCGGTTGGAATGAAAACGCTGATTTTCCTTCTTTCATTTATAGTGGCCTTCGAAGTAACTTGCGCGCATTTAAATTGATCACCTAGGACGTAGATAAGATTGCTTTTCATTATTTCAAGTTACAAAAACTGAGGCAAGTTCTATTAATTAAGTTAAACAAAATTAAGAACACACAAAGGCTACGTGCGTTATGTATATTATTCCCTTCTTGTATTTACAGCTTGTTTCACTTCTATATTTAGCTACGGAAGCACCTGCCTTATTCCAACCAAATAAAGGCCAAAAAATGTTAGAAAATAACAGTTGTTTACCGCTTTTAGAAGTTGGCTCTCTCTAGAGCTTAACATGTTACGATGGATTTCGCACCCAATATCTGAGTTTGAATGAAAACGGTGATTTTCCTTCTTTCAGTCATATCGGCCTTTTAAGTAATTTGCGCGCATTTAAGTTAATCAGTCACGACGTAGATAGAATTATTCTTCATTATCTTGAGTTACAAAAAATGAGGCAATTTCTATTAATTAAGTTAAAAAAAAACTCAGAACGCACTAAGGCTACGCGCGCTTTGTATATTGTATATTATTCCCTTCCAGTAATTTCAGCTTGTTTCATTTTTACATTTAGATACAAAAGCACCTGCCTCATTTCAACCAAATAAAGGAAAGACATTGTAGAAAACAACAATTGTTTTCCGCTTTTAGCAGTTAACTATCTCTAGAGATGAAGATCTTATGTTGGATTTCGTACCCAAATGTTGGTTGAAAAAAAAAATCCATATATTGAAGAATCACTTTTTATCATGAACGTGAGTTTACTTTTGATAACCGATTTATCCTAAGGCGTGCAGTAAATAATTTATAACGCCGATTCATTTTAAATGTTAATGCTTTGGGTCGCAGAAACAAATGTGTGCAGTAGTTCTCTTATGGTTGCTAAATTAAGGCGCACAATCTTGCTGTTGAGTCGTTCAACTAACTAAAAGTGTTAGGGAACGAAAAGTCTGTCTTTTTACGAACGTGACTTTATTTTTCATAACTGATTTATCCTAAGGCGTGCAGTAAATGATTTGTTATGCTGATTTACTTAAAATATTAATGCTTTGTGTTGCAGAAACAAGTGTGTGCAGTAGTCTTCTTATGGTTGTTAAATTGGGGCGCTAACTAAAAGCGTTAATGTTCGAAAAGTCTGCCACTGCCTGTTACATCAGTCATATTTTTTAGATGTATTTTAAAAAGTGAAGCCTGTTTTTCACGTTACTTCCGTTCAGTTTTGCGTTTGTGTTTTTTGGTAGGATGGTTTCATTGCTGGGTTGTTGCAGATGAAGGTGATCCAATTGTTATTATCTTATTGGTTACATCGTAAACTCAATATTTTTTCTGGTTCAGGCATTAACTTTCACCCACTTTTGAGTGCAATGAAGATCTTTTTTTCGAGGGTACAGGAGTGCGGGAAAATATTTATAGCCTGTACTTCTTAGGTAAAATGTTCAAAATCGTTGCCAATGATAATACGAATTCTCTTAAGAGATAGTTGATCCTTTTTAAGGAGAGCAACGATAAAAGTGACACTTGCCAAGCTGTCAATCCTCATGCATCAGTAGAATATTGGTAGAGCGCTGCTCTAGTATCGCAGAGGTCAGTGGTTTGAATCCCGCACAGGCTTGATTTTTTTCAGGTCTGATTTTCGCTATTGAATTAATAGCGCTGTCTACTGCAAGGATCGTGCATCATACGTATCTAATACCGCAGTTCAAAATATATGAACTTCATATATTTATTGTATCTGAACATCAAACAGCTTTAAAATGTACACACTTACATAATGTTGTCTCTTAATTTCAACAAGAAACAAATAACAACAGCGATAGTAGTAATTACTACCATGTATACGTGGCTTGCTGGTAAAGGGTTAATAATTGGAGTAGTTTTTCTCGAAGTCATCCGAGATTCACCTACTCTCTTCTCTTCTGAAATATCAAATTAAGGCATCCAAAATCACTGTGTATTTTTCTGGATCAACATTATCTCTAAAACCAGCTGATAAATTTAAATGTTTATGGAAAAATTCAAGGAAAGCAAGCTACAGCAGCCAAAATTAAAAATTCTTAGTTGATCCCATAACTTTTCTTTACTTAATTTTTATTCACGGTCTGCGATGGAAATAAGTTAACTGTAATTTGAAGACTTGAGAATCTAAAAGGTTCCGAGCCGAGATGATATATATATCTTAACATATTTTTCAAAATTTGGGCCTTGTTGTCTCTTTTTCCTGTCTATCAGTTGTACGAGACCCTTTATTCCACATTTGAACGGTGCAAATTTGATATGAAAGGGAAACGGGAAGCTAGATTAGCGAGCGAGATCAGGATAGGCCAGAAGTTTCTCGTCAAATTGTTCAAAATAGCAGGATTTACTCGGGGGCAAATGATAGAGCTTCTGGTTTTCTTACTCTCCTGACTCGATGGCATAAAAATCAGTTAATTGTAGTTCACTTTACATCTCGCCTGAACTTGTTCTTTAAGATCTCGGTTACACAGGATACGTCGATTCCATCTTACACAGAAACAAAGCAAATATTCATTTATTAGATTACCGCATGTGGCTTCTCTCTTTAAATTTGTTCAACGTCGATAATTAAGAATCAACATCTCACTCAGTTAATGATATGTTTTAGAAATGGCGGTCATGGAAGGTTTCTTCCTCTTACTATTTCAAGGACTCGCCATCCTTTTTGCTAAAGAAGACTTGACGCATTCTCGTTCAGCGTTATTCGCCACTAAGGAGAGCAAGCGCCTTGATGGTCATGCTGTGAAACAGTTTCGATCTTCCACTCAAATATCATGCAGTCTTTCATGCCTCAAAAACTCCTGGTGTACTTCAACAAACTTCGAAGAAACATCCGAAAAGGACGATAATGGAACTTGCGAACTGAACAAGCATGGGATCCTCGACGGAAATGCCCAGTTTTATGATCAAAAAGGCTTCACTTTTTCTATGATGCTCAAGGTATAGTTTTGTTATTGCTTTTTCCCTTGTTTTTGTTTTTTATTTCGTTTCTTTGTTTTCTTTTTTTTTCTTTCCTTAACACGTACAAGAAGAAAGGAGTTGTTATTTTCAATTGTAAAGGAACATCGCAATTTCAGGTTTACTGGTTTGAAATTTCCATGATTTATCGAGTGATTACATACATGGAAACAACTGCAGCTGAACAAGAAGAGTTCTACTCTATTTTGTTAATTAAATATGCCTGTTAAACGACAATACATGTTTGCCTTTTTAGGGATGTCTCATGACAGACTGTCGTAATGGTGGTTCTTGTTTGTTTCATGAGAAGAACCAAACATTTTCATGTTCCTGCATACATCCGTGGACTGGAGATGACTGTCAAATTATTGGTACGATTGCATTTATTTATTATTTTATTTATTTTTTTTTTTTTTTTGTAAAACTTGTAGAACACGCCGAAGTAATATAAGTGCTCAATGGAGCCGAACATGTAAATAGCCGCTCCTCAGGCAAAATCCAGTTGGCTGGCGCATCTTAGAATAAGACAGAACTCTTTCACTCTCTGGACAAAAAATGAAATAACAACAGCTTTTGAAAAAACTTCATAACGGGAATTGAAACCGGAATCGGTTCTAAATACAGAATATTTTGTTCCCCTTAGGTCATGATCCAAAAGTTCATGAATATGCTGTCGCCACTAAGTATAAAATACGAGAAAAATAGCTTTTAATGAGGAATATACACATCCGTGAAAAATTATAGCCAGCGCGCTTGATGATTCCGCCGCTTCACCAGTGTTTTTGATGGTGATACATTATCGCCCCTGTGCATACCGTTCCTCTGACTATTGAAAAAACGTATTTGCGAGAATATTTTTTACTTGATTCGTCTTGAAAACTGTGCAAACTTACACAATCTGACCAATGAAAACGCAAGATTCAAGCTGTCTGTGATCATGATCTAGCATGAGAGAACGTTAATATTCATTCCTCAAATACGTTACTGCCTCCCATGGTCGCTACAGGGATCTTTGTTTTTTCAAAACAAAATTTCAAGAATTAAACTTAGTAAGTCACTTCAATGGATCGGCTTATTTCTTTTGTTATGTTTTGTTTTCTCACACGCGCAAATTTCGGTAAGGGGAGGTGTATTATATTTTTTGTTTTTAATTTTCATCCCACAGGAGAGGGGTTATAAACGTAGATGAGAGGACATTGTAATTGTTGCATAATCAGCAATTTACGCCGCCATTTACGTTTTATCAAAATAGAATCGTTGTTGCTACCAAAAGGCGAGTCTTTTCGTTGCCGCTTACAGCAATGATTACAAACGCTCGACCGGAAGGAGAGGTTTGAACTTATGAAGAACCAACAAAAATAGAAGCTTACAAAATGCAGAAATATAAAACTGAAAGGCGGCTAAAGCGAACGCGATGAACATAATAACTAGGATGTTAGATTGTATCGGCGCTGTAGGCCGCGAAAAGGCAACTCTAAACCAGATGTTCTCTTAAGACAAGATGTGGTTCTGTCCTCGTGTACCGGTTCACAAGAGCCAATACACAAACAATACACAATAGCTAACCGATAACTCCTAAACAAAGAAAGAACAATGGTAATTCCCTTGTGAACCGGTACACCAGGACAGAACCGACTAAACGTATTCTCGAAGGAACGCTAATGAACTGCAAAAAAATGGGGAGAATGCTAAAATTCTACAATCGTTGCTAATTAGTGTACATTGCAGTGTGACCGTAATATATGCAGAATGCTAGCAGGTATAAAACTCGTAAATTTTGGCTCTACATTTTATTACTTGGATTAGTGTGTGCGTGAATAATTTTTTTTCAGAACCGAGTAGTTAACAGTAATAGTCAATAGTTGACAAAGTGCTATGGTATGCAAAGCATACTCGTCGAACTCAGAGAGTAAAATTCGTAGAGCGAGCATGTGCTGTCGTGTTGTGATGTTGTGTAAAAGGATAGGCAGCCATTAAAGATAAAAACCGATCGGAAGAAAACTATTATTACACGTTATTACACTGGCCACGAGGATTTATTGAGCCCGTGGTTGTTAAATACCGCTTTAATTCTGCCGTTTGATCCCATGACGATCAAAATTCTCTTGCTCACCAATGGCAAAAGTGGTTCAAAAGCTTCAAAGTATTATCCGACGCAGCTGGCTGCAAAAGCAACAAACAACGCCAATTGTTTCTCTTTACTGACCCCGTGGCATCTGATATTCAAGACGCCTTCTGCGCGTTATCCGATGCATGAACTGATTAACTTGAAAACGGCCGCACTCTGTCGGCTCAAATTTTGCCAAGAAACATAAGGAAGGTGAGACCATCGCACAAGTCGTTACAATCTATCGGATTGTAACGTTGTGCCCATCCAGAAAGTCTTTGAATAAGATTAAGCTGCCCATGTATCGTTATTAAAAACACGAAAAAGATGGGCAATTTTTTTATCTACGTGGTTGTACCCTCAGATGCGAATGCTTTCATCCAGCTGTGAAGTGAAAATGTTTAAAAAACGGAAATAAATCGAAGTAGAGAGATTAGAAAAGTGGTTATCTCAGTACTAGGGGTGCTCTTAAAGAAACTGGAAAATGCATCTAGAAGAAAATTGTTAGGTTTGAAAATTCTCGTAACTAGAAGGCACAAAAAAGTGGCTTCAAAGCCGTGATACTGGAATTAAATGATACTATACTCCACTGAGGCGAACTTTAATGTTGTTGTTGGATTTATTCTACAGTCGCCAACTCATGTGGTGAAGTGGCTCAAATAATGAATAGGGAGCAGTTACTGGATGGTGAATACTGGCTAAAAATTGGGAATGTGGAATTACAGGTAAGCAGTGAAAGTAAATAAAGGGTAAAGCACGAATTGAATTTGTACCAGTATTGCAGGTGAAGGTTAAAATAACCAAGCCTTTTAATCCCACCTATGCTTGGCGATACGAACAAATTAAACTTCAATGTTCTTTCTTTAATAGGTTTACTGCCACATGGCTGACAACAACCAAGACTGGACTCTTATCGCTCGATTCTCAAACAGCGATGGCAAGAATTGGATGCGCGACGATGGGAGATGGTGGTATGACCAGCCAACTGCTACTGGAACAACAAATAACCCATCCATGAACAACGATATGATCTCACCAGCATTTTGGTTGGTCAGCGGTAGAGAAATAAAGATCACGCGCAGTGATGACCCCAGCCACACTCCTCTGTTGCAGACCACAGGTAACTGTTTGGGTGGTCAAACATTCCGATCTAAAATCACAAGTTATGACGACTTTAGAAATGGTAAAGTCTGGGCCAGTGGTCAGTGTCTGGGAAATTGTACGATTCAATATGGCGGACAGTACAAGTCAACAGACGGGTTTCAACAGGCTGAGTGCAGTGGAAACATTCAAAGCGCCAACAAGATCGGCTTCTGGTGTGACTGGGGTACTGGTGATGGATCAGTGATGATGATTGGTGGAGGAGGAAGTAACTGTGCACGTGCAGATCATGGGATTGGAATCACAGAAACTGGTGCTGCCTCCTTTGTTGAAGACGGTGGCGTTGACACTGAATACGACTTTGGTTATGATGCTAGGACCTGCAGCGCTCCATCCCAGTCCTACTCGTTGAACTTATGGATCCGTTAGAAATAGTCAGTTCTTTAAAAAAAAAAAACTTAATTTGTAGAAGATGATATTATTCATTTAATGTCACATTGTGGTGCAAGTTAGATGAACATTTTAAAATGGTCAGTAATAGCGTATCTTTTTCCTCTCTTAGAAAAGATAAAATAGCTTGATCATCACCCCAGCCGCAACGCTACAGTCTTTGAATATCTTAAAATCTTCACCGACAACAATTTAAATACCATAAAAACTTTTTGATAAAATCACATTTGATAAAATGTTTTTAATTCAGACTCACAACACAAATGCGAAGCATCCATTAATGATTGCATACATTAGTGATGTCAGAAATAAGATGTGCAAGGTAAGTAACAAGTTTTAATGAATTATTTCGTCAAGAGATTGCTGAAGCTATATCGAGCACTACATATTATATTGGATAAGCGTAAAGAAAACGATTAAATGACTAAATTAATGTTTTGATAAATGAGGAAATAAAAACCAATGCAAAAAAGGGCTGCGTAAGACAAAGAAGTCAATTCAACTCATGAGAGTAATCAAGAAATTATTAATTGAAATGATTGGTGCATAACTATAAAACAGTTTAAAAAAGTCAAATAAAGTCTAAAGTATCTAGATTATGCTCGTGTTTTCTACCAACTTGTCAACAGAGATGATAGCAAAATAGAAGCCCCTGATTGATTGGACATCTTATGGTCCCGCAAACAAGAAGAAATCCTGGAACTAGAGCTAAGGTACCGGTCGTTTTTAACGCTGAAAAAGGGGGAGGAGAAGGTGAGTTAAGGGAAAGGAAGTATTGGGAGGATTTTTTTGTGTCACAATGAAACTTAGCCGATCCCTCTAAGGCTCTGTAGTATTCTAATGATCCGGCTCATTGGTAGTCAATTTTCTATGGCGCCTTCCTCAAACTCTGTTAAAGACGACTGATCCCCCTCCGTTTCCACAGGAAACCAAGTTGTGGGTGGGGTAAAACTCCCTTTTCATTCTTGAAAATTAACTTCAGCCATCCCAGGATCATAAACTAGATATATAGAATGATTTTTTTTTGTAACTCAAGTGTTGCTTTCAATCATTTATTATCTCCAAAAGCGACAAGTCCCTTTTGCCGCTCCCGAAAAAGGAAAATTTCTTTGCAGTTTGCATCGGAGCGAAAACATTGTTCATCGATAGTGATGGGGATTCCTATGAAAGAGAGAGATTCAGTGGCGTAAGTCTATTTCTATCAAAGTTGCCGTGGGCGCTATTTCGCGAATAATATCGCCGACAGTCAATCACTATCCGCGTAGCATTGGACTTCGAAAGTTGGTAAGCTGTTTTGCGTTTCCAGTGTTCGTACCCCTCCCTCTCCTTTGCCTGACCTCTATATAACTGACACAAACAGCTTCATATTCACGCGTGCCACACATAACCTGCTCGACCTGACCTGCTACAAACTGTATCTACTCCTTACTTTCTTCCAGTAGCAGCGCCCACAGGAAAATAGTGTCAAATGGTTACTTTAACGTGATCGTATAACAGCCTTCGCAGGTGTGAATTATAAACAAGTTGTAACCAAACACCAACAAACAAACACCTACAGAACAAGAAATACCTAAGTCCCGATTAAATAAAAACAAGATGCTGAAAAAAAGTTCTTCAAAAAAAAACTCTTTAATATGTGTAGGTCACATTCCGATAAGATCGAAACGTGTTTATTAAAATGCGTCTCCTAACAAACGTATGTTGTAAAATATCTCGGCGTGAAAGAAATAAGCTCCCATTCTGTTCAATAAGAAAAATTAAATATGAAATAAAATATCCCAAATTAATGTTTATTAAGCTTTAAAACTGCTTGTTTTTACAAGGATAGCGCGCATGATTTTCACGCTTTTTTTACAGCTTTTTTTTTACAGTTTGAATTAAAAAAGCTGATATTCCTTATGTGATACCTTTAAACTTATTTATAGCGGCCTTCCAAGTAACTTGCGCGCATTTAAGTTAATTAACTAAGACGCAAATCAGCGTGCAAACAACATCTAATGGCGGCCTCACTTGGTATCTTGAGGGAAGTCTCTGAGGCAGCATTGTCTAGGACAAAATCATTACAAAGGCAATTGAACTCCGAACGCGAAAAACTTCTCGAGAACTACGATGAATGTACAGCTAAAAAAAGTTTGGAGAGGAACTCGAAGACAAATGAAGCGATTAGAATTTGACTTGTTGCGTATTGCCCGTCGCAAATTTAGAGTGGCCACACCTTACAATCCAGTGCAACAAGAAACGTGCCACATCCCTCAACACGAAGGATTGGAAACTAAAAGACGGCGTTTTACCAGAAATGGCCCACTTGGAACTGCATCATACTCTAATCATCAAGCCAGTTTACCGCAAGAAGGGGTTGAGAAAATTCCAGATCTACACCCTATCAATTTGACATCTTGTGATCTCTCGGATGCGGAATGTTCCCTTTTGATGAAAGGTCTAGCATTTTGCCCGACGTCGAAGGATATCAACTGGCAGAAACCCATCGATGAACTCGATAAATTTGACAGACGAACTCGACTTGCTGTATTCCATTACGGCAGAAATCCAGACGAAAACAATCACCCAGCTAATGACCGTTTCCCAACAATCCCATCCACAAGTGATTGGATGCCTCCAAAGTCGAGTTTCCCCGAGGTTGAACTTTTCTCAAACAACGTTAAGAAGGACATTCTCGAACCTAAGAACTTGAGAAAAGCCAAAGACAACGTGACGAGGGAGGAGAGATCAGCCCTAGGTAAACTTAAAGCTAGTGACCATGTATTTATAATTCAAGATAAGGGATCTAGATTTGTTATTATTTCCCAAAATGAGTACCAAGATAAGATGTTAAGGCAGCTTAACAATGATCTCCATTATACTAAGCTTAACCAGGACCCCACCATTGAGCATTTTGATAAAGTCAAAATTTGGGGACAGAAATGGTTTAGTGAAGGACAGATTAGTCAGGAGATTGCCACTTGGGTTGCCAATTTGGAACCAAAACTGGGAGTGGCTTTTGGCAATGTGAAGACTCACAAAGAGGGTAACCCTCTCCGCCTAATTACATCTTGCTGTGGAACGGCAATCGAAATAGTTTCCGCTTTTAATGAATTTTATCTTAAGCCTCTCGCCCAAAATCTACCCTCGTTTGTTAAAGATACCACTGATCTTATCAACAAGATCCAAACATTTAATTCTGAGAAAGGTCCTTTACCACCTGGGTGTCTGTTGGTCTCCTGGGATTTGGTGGCTATGTTTCCCAATATTGATAATAACTTAGGCATTTCAGCTGTTAGAAAAGCTCTTGATTCTAGATCGATCCAATTTCCATCCACCGAATGCATTGTTAAGGCAATCGAAATTTGTCTCCAAGCTAAGAATTGTCCATTTTCGGGGAAACAGTTTGTGCAAAAACATGGTGCGGCTATGGGCCCCAAAAACGCATGCGGTTATGCCGACTTGGCTATGGGATTAATTGATGAGAAAGCTAAATTTGGAGGTGGTGTGAAACCATTGTTATAGTGGAGATATAGGGGTGATGTTTTCGATGTTTGGACACATGGTTTGCCTAAGTTATTAGAGTTTACAGAGTACATCAATTCCCTCTATCCCACTATCAAATTTGAGCTGGTGTACTCTGAGCACACCCTCAATGTCCTGGATCTCACACTGCACCTTCAAGACGGGTTCATAATTACTGATAGTTATGCTAAGCCTACAGATAGCCATCTTTATTTACCCTTTTCCAGTTCGTACCCGGCACACTGTAAAAGGGTAATTCCCTACGGAGTTGCTTTACGCATTAGACGTAACTGTTCTACGGACGAGTCCCTTTACAAGAGATGTGTTGGATATAAAGGGTATCTTAAATCCCAGGGTTATAATGCAGATTTGGTAGACAATCAATTTGACAGAGCGCTGAGAATTGAAAGATCAGTACTCCTCAAGAAAAATGTCAAGTCCAACAAAAAAGTATTTCCGTTAGTCCTCGACTACAATCCTATCCTCCCTGATATTCAGAGGGTTATCCAAAAGCATGCTTATCTCTTAAGATCGTCACCTGAGTTATTGGAAATTTTTCCATCAAAATCGATTTTTCCAGCATATCGCCGTACCAAAAACCTCAAAGACATTTTGGCGCCTTCTAGATTTTGTATGAGTGGGATAGTTAGTCAGGCAGAGAAGGAAACGGGAAGTTGTTTTAAATGCTCCTCTAGATGCGGCCTTTGTAAGAATTTTTTTAATTCAAGATTACAAATTTAGGAGTTTTTCTTCAGGCCGAACCTATAAGATTTGCCAAAACATGTCTTGCTCTTGCAGAAATGTTGTTTACTTGGCCTCGTGCAAGAAATGCAGTTTACAATACGTAGGTTCTACTTCCACTGAATTCAAAGTGCGTTTTCGCAA
This sequence comes from Stylophora pistillata, assembly GCF_964205215.1. Taxonomy (NCBI): domain Eukaryota; kingdom Metazoa; phylum Cnidaria; class Anthozoa; order Scleractinia; family Pocilloporidae; genus Stylophora; species Stylophora pistillata. The sequence continues at coordinate 48,485,362 of NC_142520.1, read as the reverse complement.
TCACAAGTCATCTATGCGAACAAACAAAAAAACGTGCGAGCTTGCAGTCCACTTCAATTGTACCAAACACGAAATTTCTGAAATTAATTTTATTGTTATTGAGAAAATTATCAGCCAAGGGGATGCAGCTTATATTGATAGATTATTACTTACGAGAGGGGCCTACTGGACCGCACAACTATGTACACTCAGTCCCCACGGACTTAACAAAAGACTCGAATTCAGATCCAAACATCGCGTCCGCTATAATACTTAATTAGGGCATCATTTACATAATGTAATTGAGTTCTTCGCAACCATTCGTGGTTATTTCGCCTATTGCACATTCTTGCCTTTTACTCATTATTATATCCTATTATTTAGGTTTGGAATGCATTACGCAATACTATTTTTAATTCTTATGTTTAGTATAAATTCAGGTCATTCTGTAAACCTACTAAGATTTTTAGTTTCTAATTTCTATGTAAATACGTTCGACCTGAAGAAGGCCGAAGGCCGAAACGTCGCCACATTAAAGCTGGAACAGTTAAAAGTTTGCTTCATGTTTCATCGTTTTACACTTAACATTTTCATTGAGGCACTGTATCCTCCGCGGATCCTTCTACTGGGAACTCATCATTTGGTTTACCTTTTTATTCTGTTTTATGTATAATTATACTTCAAGATTTAGGTTACTTGAACTTTTACTGCAACTCTGAGTTTCATGCCTCTTGCGAAGCAATCGTCAGGCAACTGCCAGAAATAACGGTTACAATCCACCGCAATTTAAAAAGACAGAACAATGTGTACATGCGCGCACAATATACTGCACGCGCTATCGTAACGTTACGTTCTTTAACAGGAACTTCCTGACATGTCTGCAACATGATGTCAGCTCATTTCTTTTGTTTAAACTTGCCATTTGCGGTTTACAAATGATAAAATACTTTTCCCACAAACACAAATTGCATCCCTTAGTTACATTGGTATACGAACTAGCTTTTTCACCTTGCGCCCCTTAATATTAAACTTAGTGTCCTTATCTTCAAGACTCCATATATATTTACCAAGTTCAGGTTCAGTAGTATCCTTGTAACGTTCGTTTCGGAATGAACACAAGTGGTTCCTGTAACGCATTTTAAAAGCGGTGTCACAGAGACCAATGTACGTTTCCTTTGCGGTTTCTGTGGTGACCTCTGCCTGGTAAATTATGCTTTCCATGTTGCAGCTTCCATCCATGGGGCATATGTCAGGTTTCCGACAGTTGCAGCTTTTCCTAGCTCGGTCATTAGTGCATGCGAGTTTCAGGATTTCAGATTTGTTATGGTTAGATATGACAGTTTTAATACTGCCCATGCAGCTGTAGCTCAATTTAAGGGTGTTTCGGTTGCAAATTTTTTGAAGAGGATTAGTTTGGGTGAAATGCTTATCAATAGGTGCGAGGAAGCATTTTCCGACGTTAGTTTCCACGTTCTTGCTATGTGGTGGGTTAAACCATGTAATGTTCCGCTGTCTGTTGCTTCGTGGACGTGGTGCCTGGTTTGATTTGCTTTGAATGACAGGGTGTAGCCATACCCACTTTTTTTGAGAGCTTCTCGATAAATAGGTTTAGCGCTATAGAAGCATTTCCTGTCGGAGGATATCTCGAAGAGCCTCCATTGATTGATTCCGGGATGTTGTGCGGAATGAATGGTGGGTGGTTGGATTTTTTATGCACGTACAGGGGGATGTTGGCTTCCTTAGTAAAAGGGTAATACTTCCCACTTGAGAGGTCAAGGTGACGTCTAGAAAATTGGTTTTGGTGATGCTAGCCTCGACTGTGATTTTTAAGTTATTGTCGCGGACGATTTTGCAATAACCTTTCTTGATATTCTCTATTTCCTGCGGTGTTCCATTGAGGGCAACCAAACCATCATCTCGGCATGAACCAATATTTTGACCATACTTCTCAGTAAGAATTGATAAGAGAAAGCATCCAACCAGCTCACACGTTTCCGCTCCATCGAAGGACCCCATGCAAAGAGGTTGCTAGCAGATTTTTTCTCCCATGGGCAATCATCGTTAATTAGCAGAGATCGTTTTGCATGCAAGATAATTTCACGCTCATGGCTGTTGATTGAGCAGTATTTAGAGGCAAAATCTAGTGCTTTGGAAAGCAGCTTCTCAGTTATGGAGGGATAGAATTCACAAACGTTGAAACAGATGAAAGAAAGAGAGCTCTTGTTTTCTAAACTATTAAACCATTTTAAGACACTTGAGGTGTTTTTCCACTGGTTTACTTTACTGCTGGTGATGATAGCGTTGCTAATTTCATCGAGGATATGCTCACTGATTTTCCCAATTTCAGGCTTAGAAGGGTTCATTAAGCGGCATGACGGATTGTCTTGAAAATTGGGCTTATGATCTTTCAACGTGATGAATGCATCTTCCTTAGCCAATTTCTTATTATATTGCGTATATTATATTATATTTATTTATATGTATATTCATTATATTTCTCAGTATATTGCGCACGAATGTACACATTGTTCTGTCTTTTTAAATTTTGGTGGATTGTAACCGTTATTTCTGGCAGTTGCCTGAGAATTGCTTCGCAAGAGGTATGAAACTCACAGTTGCAGTAAAAGTTCAAGTAACCTAAATCTTGAAGTAAAATTATCCATGTATGTATATATATATATATATATATATATATGTATAAATGTAAAAACTTTACCCTCGAGTTCGAGAGTGCTCTACAATCATGGAGCTTTATAATCAATTGTGTACGAAAATAAAAATTAAAACTTTGCACTACAGAACTGTCTCGCAAGGGTCTGGTGGTCCTCTCTCGTCAGGTGCATAAAACACCGGTTGACTAAGTTGAACGTTCCTTTTATAAGTCGATGGTTCAAGCATGTCTTATCAAGTATTTGGTTGAGTGCCGGCACGCACTCGCCAGTTCATTCCTTTTGTTCAGGGTGCCCGCCCCTGGTCTGCATATGATTGTAAGATTCGTAGTTTCAAGTTGTTAGATTTTCCTAAAGTGACTAAGATAGAGTTTGTAACTGGTCAAAGAACAGAATATAATAGGGTAGGGGTTTATGTGAGGCAAGTGGCACAAACCCAGGATACCCAAGTCCCCCCCTCTTGAGGGGGGGGCAACATCAAATCACGATTTTCCTTCATCGAGAAAAATACCAAACAGCTGAAGATTTCCAGGTTTCTGAACGTTTTGTGAACTAATAAAAAACCAAACTCGAATGTATCACTAACAATCCTTGAACTAATAATTTTGCTAAACAGAAGCACTCAGTTAGTTTACATTGTGGCTGAAAAGCCCCTAAGGGGGAGCTTCAATTTAGTTTTTTTGTTTTCTTTTTTTTTTTAATAATTTTGCTAGCAGTACTAGTCGCCGCAAGCATCTAGGTATGGACGGACGTGATGATCTTTCAAACGAATACAATACCAATCTATTGGAGGGATGGTGAGGTAGCAAGATATTTTTGAAACGCAGTGCGTCGCTTTGAGTTACAATACTGAGAACCTTGAACATACATTTTGGTCTTTGTTTTTTTTTATTTCTATCAGTTGCACGAGAACCCAATATTCCAATCATGAACAGCAATAATTTCATATAAAAGGGAAAAAGGGAGAACAGTTTGCGAGATTAGCGCAGACCAGAAGTTGCTCGTCACATTGACGTGATCAAAAAACCAAAATTTATCCCAATTACCGACATTTATCACCTTCAAGACCACACACATTTTGAAAACCGGTTTCATTGTGGAGTCGGGTCAGCCCTCTGGACTCTTACCCTCGTGACGCGTGACAGAAGAATAAATCCCCCTTTAAATGAAGCAGAAATTATCATATCTATTCATTTGCAAAATACCAATCCTCACTCCGTGCTCTCCCTTAAATCCTGAATCCTCTTTTTCTTTAGATTTCATGCTATATTTGTTTAACATGTCAAAAATTCTTCCTCTTCATCTTATCAATTTCAAAACAATCCGTTCGTTTCTGTATGATCTCGTCAACAATCTAACATTTCATTTCGGCTAACATTTCAAAGTTATTTAGTTATTCGTCAGAAAAACATTACTATTATACAAAGTCCTCAGCGGCTGGCAATCTTTATCTTAAGCATTCGAGAACAGAACATATGAAGCATTCCTTTTTTGAGACTGGGTGTAAGTATCTAGAATAGTATTCCTACCTGTCTTCGTTCTATACCTAACTATAAACTAAAAGAGTATTGCATTGACAATAACTACACTTTGCTGAGTGTAGCTATTGTCACATAACACCTCTTCTAATCGAGTTGCATTGGTTGCCGATTCGGTCTAGGATTGTATTCAAGAGTCTTCTGTTAACTTTCAACTGAAGATCTTGCATGGCACAGCTCCCACTTACTTGGATTCATTGATTTCTCTAAAGTCTCAGTCATGCTCTAACCTGAGAAGCTCTTGTGACACCCTCTTGCTTAAGCAACCCGGATTCAAAGCTCAAGTGACACTTGGTGACAGGTCGTTTACTTGCGCAGCACCTAAACTCTCGAATGCATTATCATTCGAAGTTAAAACCCCAAGTCATTGGATATTTTTAAGTCAAAGTTAAAAACGCACCTTTTTCGTTTAGCATTTTATCTTAGCTTCAACACAATATTATAGCAGTATTAGTATAACATTAGTATTTGTATGTAGTTCTAGTATTTATTTTATTTTATTATATAGATACTGATCAAATACCAGGATTTCTCCTTTTACTAAAAAATCATATCTTCACCGCGCGTAGTGAAGATACTATTTTTATCTCTCACGTGTTAGGATATTGGTGTGGCCATGGTTACCAACATAATTACCCAATTGCTGTTTCGAAAATGAATAAAAAAAGTTGTCTTTTATGTGGAAATTTCATCAGTATCTATATAATAAAGAGAACATTACATGGCTGCTTGGGAATACGAACTTTATCTTCTCGTGATGAAAGTATCTCTCACGAGTGAGCGCGGTGAACGAGTGAGACATACTTTCAGCACTCGAAGATACAATTCGTACACCCGCGCTGCCGTGTAATATCCTCTATTTATCTTATTTTAATAGTTGTATTAATTATTACTGTGTTATTTTATTGTGAAGCACATTTGAACATTGTATGGAATTTGCGCTATAAAAATTATTATTATTATTATTATAGACAGATGATGAACATTTTAATGCGAGAGGATACATTTGTTGACGTCCATACTTTCATTGATAAAATTAGAAAATTGTAATACTCTAAGGTCCTTATGCTGTTGTTGTTGTCGTTTTTTTTTTTTTTCGCGTGTGATTTTATTCCAATTGTATGTTGCAACACCAAATTGGCTTATCCATAAGCTATCGCACTGTTTTTCTTTGTTCGTGTCTGCGCATGCTCCCCAAGTCGTCTCCTCTGTTCAGTAAAACTTGTTATTGAAGAATTTATTTTAATATTTGTTTCCCTCCCGCCTCGATTAGCTTCGCTATTTTGCGGGTAGGGATTGTTTGATTGTATTTCAATTGCTAAAAATTAATAAATTTTGTTTGTTAAAAAAAACTAACAAACAAACAAACAAACAAATCTCAACTCATGGGAACTGGTAAATGAACATTTTGTGCTCGAGTTGCCGTACTAAGGCAATAAATAGGGAGTTTAAGCAAATCACTACGGCTGGCGCTGCTACGGCTATCGGGGTTGACGAGGCTTGGGGAGAGTACGTCGCTGTAGCCCGCCAAAATTCAATTTTAAGCAACGCGAACTACAAACCTAGTACGGCTGAGAAGTTTAAAACTAATAAATTAAGCGTCTTCGCGGTAGTTTTTGCACGTATAAAAACTCAAAGTGACTTCGTTCAAAGGGACGAGGGATTCTAACGTTTGGAAAAAAAATTGTAAGCGATCCTGTGCACAGTGAATGAGTGAATTAAAATATTTAAGCTTACGTGTTGTAAAATTGCCAGTTTGGAGCTTATAAACAACAAAGCAAAGTTTCTACACGGTCCCTCATAACCCTCGTCATTCCTCGGCTTCAGCCATTTGAATTTCAAGTAGTCTTTGAGTTTTAGAAAGGAAAAGTTAGACTTTCTACCTACGCATTTCTCCTTGCGTTCGCTGCGTTCTCCATGTGCACACTGCTTCGATCCTTCGACAAACCCGGAGGCAAAAATAAAGGCAGATTTACTCGGTACAGCAAGCTTGACACATATTCCCGATATGCTATTTTTAAAGACGTTAAGTGTATTTCAATGGTTAAAATTGCTCAGGAGAATGTATAAAGCGAAGAAAGAAGCGAGATAAGTTCACGTACCACAGACTACGCCCAAAACCTTCCCACTCGCGTAGAAGGATTTCCCGCTACGGCTGGATGGGAACCATTGACATGCCCAATGACTCGTTTCTGGACAATTTTATTTCCGGTAGCCGTAGCAGCGCCAGCCGGAGTGATTTGCTTAAACTCCCTAATAATGAACTACTTAGAAATTTATCTTTTTAATTATTATTATTATTCTCTGCTTGCAATGTAAAATGATAAACAACTGCCATCCACAAGTTTTTGCATCCATAAAAAACTCCGGCTTACATTTTTTCATCCTAAATTTCAGAGTTTAAGAATAAAATTTATGGCAACCACTAAGAACCGAGCTCTTATTTTACTTGTTTTCCTTAATTCTTGGATTAACCACGTCAAAATAATTGCAAAACGATCCCTTGCTCCCAGTCTAAACAATAATTTCTCTCTTAATTGAAAGGGGATAGTGGAAGTTAACAGTATTCTTTGTTTTTATTTCTTTTTTTTTAATGAAATGTAGTGTTATTCATCCTCAGTATTAACGTATTTAAATTTCGTCTTTTTGTATACCGGTAGTTTCCGATAAAACAAACAGTAAATTTCGCCGCAGTTTGTCACCAGAAAGCAACAGATTTCTGACAATAGAAGACGTGCGAAGTGAGATCTATAAACAAATCAGTCGAATGCAACCAGCATCTTTTTGTCTGCCGTCAGGGAAAGTTTGCGTCCCAGGTCCTCCTGGTAAGTAAGGGAGCCGAGGTCCCCGAGGAAGGCGAGGAGCGCAAGGACAGAGGAGATAGAGAGGTGAGCAAGGTATAATGGGCTTACCTGGAAGACACGGCAAGCAAGGCATCAGGGGAGTCAAAGGACTGGAAGGAGAAAAAGGTGAAAATGGTAATAGACCCGATTTTTCTATCAGTTAAGATTATTTTTGTTTCGCGTTCATTATTAAGAGAAAAAAAAAAAAAAAAAAAAAAACAGTTGAGTTTTGATTTATCAGCTTTGTTGTTTTGTTTTGTCTTTTCGAATTTTCAACTTACAAGCGCGTCTGGCCCCCGTGGAATGACAGGACAGAAAGGAGAACCAGGGAAAAGCGCCTCCTTGCCAGAGGTGACCATATCACCTGAGACTAAACCAGTAACTGAAAACCAGACTGCTAGATTCTAGTGCTCGGCCAGGGGACACCCAACACCTGTCGTGACCTGGAGCAAAGTCAGAGGCTTACTTGCTGACGAACGAGTCAAAACGAACCAAAATGGCCGCCTTGAGGTTACAAAGTCGAATTTCAATGACTCTGGGGAGTACATGTGTTCGGCAGTTAATGTTCTGGGGAAGGACAGCAAGACTGGAAAGCTTTTTGTTGAAGGTGAGGCCATGCTTTAAATTCATTCGACAATCGACTCATGATATGAAGGAAAGGGCTTGAAAATACTTACAATTTGGATTATTTACCTCAGCCTGATTAAGATAGTGATAATCCTTATGTTTTCTTTCTTTTCTTTTCTTATCTTTCTATCTAACTGGAGGATCAAATGTTACGGTAACCATACTTCAGTTGCAACAATTTCGCTAAGATGCAGGCATTACAAAAGCAGAGAGCAAGGAGAAGGGTTCAGTCGTCACTTAATTTGAGTTAAGTGTTCGTTAAGGTACGTTTTAGCAAAACCACTAAGATTTTTAGTTGGTTAAAAAATTAGTGCTACAAACTACTTTCTGATCTTATTCAAGTTGCGCCAACGTTTACCGAAGTACCTCGTCCGTTTTTGGTCTTCAAAGAAGGATCAGTGTCTACAGTTGCTTGTGAAGTCTTTAGTTACTCACCAGCTAAATTCGCATGGTCGCGATCCTTGACTGCTTTGTCAGAGAGAAGCAATATTAAGGAAGGAACATTAACTATTAGAGATTTCTCTGTGGGAGACACTCAAATACGTATATGCAGCTCACAACAAAGTTTAGTTTAGTTTGTTTAGCTTCGCCAACCGCCAGGAACACCGCAACAGCTTGCACGAATTACTGTGAGCCCAATAACCCACCCATCCCACCCCATGGGAGGACATCCATGACACAGTAATCTCGTCCCTGAGAAATTAACGTCTCTTACCACCAACCCTGCAGGAGACGGGACCTCCATTTATTCGTCCCTATCCAAGAAGACTAGAATATCTAACCATTTCTTGATGTTATAGAAAGGTAGCAAATTATTCTCAATTAATTTAAGACATTGAGTGTTGGTCCGGCTGGGTCTCGAACCCTCGATCTCCCGCACAACAGTCCAGCGCACTATCCATTGGGCTAACATGGCGGCGGTAATAAGTTGGACGAAAAAGAGCCTTTACTACGTTAGGTATCCAAAGGATACCAGGTAAATATGGCTATATATATATGTTTTCAAGGACTTGGATTTTTTCTTAACCTATCATCATCGAGTCAGTTTTTTATAACCTTAAAAGTTTTAGTTAGAGACGTTTTCTCATCACTAGTGTAACGAAGTAAATCCGTTTGAGCTGAGACAATAGCTGTTTTTGACTTCCGTGGCCGGAAAATAGCAGGTTGGCCAAAATGCATAACAGAATATCAATGTTTCCGGGCAGAATTCCCACGGATTGTCCATAAAATTTCTAATAAAGTACTATATTTTGACAAAAGTTAAACCTCGATTGTCTAGACTCACTTCTATGGTTTCGTGATTTTCGTTTCTTTTTTGTTTTTGTTTTTTATTTTTTTGTTTTTTTTTACAATCGATCATGGACATTAGCAAATCACATTCGAGACCCGTGACAGCTATTTTCCATCTAACAAACTCGCCTGTAATGCTGCAATGAAACTCCCGCTGGAGCTAAATTTGTTTCGCTTTTCGAAGCTTCTCAGACAGGTTTTTGCTCGGTAAAAGTCAGTAATTAAACTTTTCAAACTCCCTACACGCCGGCTCAAGCTAATAGCACCATGCGCTAAAGTATCACTTTATTTATCAATTGAGCTCGATACAGTTGTGGTGCGATGTTTGTGCCATGTGTTTCTCCTTGTTAGGGACTGATTGATGATGTTTCCCGCCTTTAGTTATTTCCTGCGAGGAGGTCATTACGAAATATTCAGCAAGGCATTCTGGTACTTACGAACTAAGAGCAAACTCGTTGAGATATATGGTAAATTGATCTAGTATTTTTCATTTATCTGATCTTTCAATGTTATAAACTATTTATATTTAGCAATTATTTGCCGAAGGTGAGGTGAATATCGTCATTTTATATAAACCGCGTGGAGTGGTTTATATAGCGTCATATAAGGAACCGCTCGACCAATCAGATCGCTGGAAATTCTTTGCTCAGCTTTGAAATTATACTAATATTTGATATGATCAGAAGCGTATGACATAAAGTTATACGCTTCTGATAAAATTTATAACAAAATGACTTATAATGGAAAGTCCCCTCAGAAGGAGATTTTCGTCACTCAAAAGTGACCGATGCATGATACCATTCAAGTACTTTCAATAATGCTGATCGTCTATCGCTCACTACTTTAGATCTTGAGGCCAACGTTTCAAGAAATTTAAATCTCTCTTCATCCAGAAGGGCAATAGTTAAGAAACCTTTTATTCGGTAAAGTGCAAACACGTTGTTACTTATTCCAAAGGCTAAGTAGACGAGTCGAATACATCATACAGAGAAAAATTTAGTGAGTCACAAAATTTTCGAGAAGCTCTTTTTCTTGAAAAATATCTACTTCTTTTCTTGGTCAACCTTTTAAAAGTTTTTTTTTTTTTTCAGCGAACTTCCTTTCAGACCTAGTTTTTAAGCTTGTTTGCCCTTAAATTCCTTGACATCACTTAACTTGATCCAATTCTTTAACGTTCGAATGATTATGAGTTTTCTTTGTTTTTTCAATGTCTATCTGTAAATCTCAGAAGACGTTTATCACCACCATGAGCCCATTACTGGGCTCATGTCAGTAGTAAAAATCTGCATGAAGGTGCATCTTAAAGCAAGGGCTTTCATTTGTTTTATTCCTCCTCCTGTATAAGCTGTTCTTATACGCAAGCTATACCTATTGTCTCCCCAGGTATACTGTGATATCGGGGTAGATCGCACAGCGTGGACCCTTGTCGCTCGAATTTCAAACAGCGACGGCAAAATTTGGATGCGTAACGATGGCAGATGGTGGTATGACCAGCAAAGTGACAATGGGACGACAAATAACCCTTCAATAAACGCTGATATGATCTCGCATGCCTTTTGGTTGGTCAGCTGTAATGAAATAAAAATCCCACGTAGCGATGACCCTAGCCACACCCCTCTGTTGCAGACAACAGGGAAATGTTTTGGTTGACAACAATTCCGATCGAAAATCAGTAGTTATGGTGACTTTAAAAATAGTAAAGTCTTGGCCAGTGATCGGTGTCTGGGAAGTTGCACGGTTCAATACGGCGGACAGTGCAAGTCAACAGATGGGTTTCAACAGGCCGAGTGCAGTGGAAACATCGAAAGCGCCAACAAGATCGGCTTCTGGTGTGACTGGAGTACTGGTGATGGATCAGTGATGATGATTGGTGGAGGAGGAAGCTGTGCACGTGCAGATCATGGAATTGGAATCATAGAAGCTGGCGATGCTTCTTTTGTTGACCTTTGAACCCATGAGACTGAATGTGACTTTGGTTATGGTGCTCAAACAAATTACGCCCCATCCCGGTCCTACTCGTTGAACTTATGGATCCATTAAAATTATCAGCCTTTCATTTTTGTAGAGGATAAAATTATTCATTTAATGTCACATTGTAATCCAAGTTTGATTAATATCTTAAAATGCGGGTCAGTAATAGCGCATCTTTTTCCTCTCACAGTAAAGATGAAATAACTTGACAATCACCTCAGCCGGAACTCTATAAGCTTTTAACATCTTAAGATCCTCACCGGCAACAATTTAAATGCTATAAGAACTTTTCGAGAAAATCATATTCAATGGAATGATTTTAAGTCGGACTCACAACTCATTTTTTTTAAGGAAATGTGAAGTATCCACTGATAATTGTTTAGTGATGCCAGAAATAAAAGATGTAAGATCTTTTAAATGTTTCAATCGAGATAATAGGAATTGGAAGCCATTAATTGATTAGACACACTATGGTCCCGCAAACCAGATGGAGACCTGAAACTAATAACTAAGGAGCCGGTGTTTTTTTATCGCCTGAAAGGAGGTGGGGAAGGGAAGGGAAAGGAAGGGGGGAGGGGAGAGAAAGGGGAGGGTTCGGAGGAATCTTGTTGTGTCACAATAAAATACTGTACTGATCTCCTAGCCTCTCGCTGGTAGCCAATTTTCTAAAGCGCCTCTTTCAAATTCTGTTAAAGACGATTGAACTCCATTCCCACCGAAAACCTAGTTGCGTGACCTGGTTCAGTTCTGTTTTCATTCTCAGCCACACCAGGATCAAGATCAGTCAATTAATCAAATCCTTTATTATAAAACGATAATTGTTAAAGCTGTAAAGCTTATGGAGTTGTTTATCTAAGGATCTAATGTACTAATGGACTTATAAAAGTTTACAATTTGTCAAAAAACTAGGATATACAGCTTTCTCTAGGAAGGTAAAATAAACTAAATAAAGAAGTTCTATTGAAAATGTTCAGTTCAAAGCTAAGGGAGCAACGAGCAAGTAAGAAAACACTCTTTGTCCTTGATTTCTTTTTATGTTTCATATCTTGTTTCTCAATCTTTCGAAAGTTTAGGCCTTCTCAAACCCTATCTATTTCCCTAGACGATATAATATTCTTATCTCGTAACCAGATCCTACAGTTTAACTTTATCTTTCAACCCCTTGGCCGTGAAAAGTCTGGGTGCTAGACTCATAAGATCCCCTAGTCTGCCTTAAAATAGAAAGGAAAAACTAATCAGCTTTCTCTTTGACCTGTCTGGGCCCTTGAACAACATCTCCATGTAACTACTAAAAACGCCTTATCTTTTTTGGCTTCGTTCTCTATTCCGATGTTTTTCTACGTTCCACTTTCTTTGTGTAGCATCAAATCTCTCTAATTTCATCACGCGAAATTGATACAGGTCACAGAAGACAACGAAAAAAGCAGCGTATCTTTTTAATCGATCATCACGACAATGAGGTCAATACAGTAACTTCCTTTGGGTCCAAATGTAAAAATTAAAAAAAAAAAATCCACGGCAATTTGAGGTCAACTGGCAGGTTTCCAGCGTTCACTTAGCTTAACTTTAAGCGTATCACGTTTACGATTAACTCAGCCTTGAAAGTTAGGATTGAAATAAACTATAAATTTTAGCCATATCATTCGCATGGGAAGCGCAAATCTTCAGCGGAAGAAGGCAAGTCAGTTCTCTGTAAAGTTTACTATTTATGTTGTTTACCAGAAGACCCTAATGTTCGTGAGAAGCTACGATGGACACTACAAAGAAAGCTTGCACAAAGTCTAAAATCCACGTTTTTCGAAAGAGCTCATCGGCTCATCGGAATTTTTTTTTTTATTTCAATTCTACTGGTTGTTGCGCTGAACTTGAGTATGGAGGTCATCAAGAAGCAAACGGGTATGAACGAGTGGTGGGGGGAAGGGGCATTTCCTAGTAATATGCTTGTCGGGATGTGGATGGCGTCGCATTTTCACTACTGGATTCACTAAAATGAAATTGCATCTTCAATAGAGTTGCTAGGTGATGGATCGACGTATTTTCGTGATTTTGGGGGTAAGAAAATTCTGGTAATCAGAGATTTGGAAACTGTAAGATTCGTGCTTCAAAAATTGTTAAATTTTGTGAGTAACGGTCTATTAGTGGCCATTAAATGAACTATAATGGGTAGGGCTTCGGAGAGGCAAGTGGCACAAACCTACGATATATACCCAAGTCCTCCTCCCCTTTCCCTGGGGTAAATATCAAGACACGATTTTCCATCTTCAAGAAGAATACCAGACATTTGAGGATTTCCCGCTTTCTGAACGTTTTGTGAACTAATCCAAAAATCAAAATCGTAAACATCAGTAACCACCCTTGAACTAATAAACGGCTAACGGTGGCCGTAAGTATTGTGCTATGGACTCACGCGGTGATCTTTTAGATGAATACAATACTGACTTATTGTAGGGATGATGAAGTACCTCATACCCAGTTTTACAGTGTAACTGTAACTTGCAATCACTTGGCCGTGAAACGTCTGGGTACGAGATCCTCCATATGTAAAAATAAAGCAGTGGGAGGTTGAGAATTTGAGGTCTTGGTAAGGATTGAAAAAAAATTTCCATTGTGAATTTGAATGCTCCATTCCATATCTTGCTCGGTGTAACTTCATTAACAAAGACAAAAATATACACTTCCAAACTTCATTTTCAAGGAGGTTCAGTCCTGTTTTCGTAGTCTAATAAAGGAAACTTTTTTAATTTACTCTTTAACCTGTCAGACTATTCAATAACATCTCTATGTGACTATTCAAAGACGCACTTTTTTGTACTTTCAATAATTATTCAGATGTTTTTGTACGTTGATTGAAGTATTTTCATGTGTAATATCATATATCTCGAGATTTACTTTTCGAAATTAATGCAGGTCACAGGAGGCAACGGAAAACAAAGCATTCCTTTTTAATCGATTATCACGTCAACGAGGTCAATAGAACAACTCTCTTTGAGTCCACGTAAAAAAAAAATAATAAAAACAAAAATAAAAAATTCTAGGTGAAACATACATTATGCATTTATGTTCAACTTGAGGTCAACTGGCAGGTTCCCGGCTTTCAATCGTAAGCGTGTTGTATTTACAAATAACTCAGCCGCGACAGAGGAATAAGATAAACAGGAAACTTTAGCCACGTCACATCAGTCACACAAGAAGTTCAAATCTTCAGCGGAAGAAAATAAGTCAGTTCTTCTTAAAGGTAGTTTACAATCGTTATTTTCCAGAAGACCCAAAAAGTCTCGTAAAGCTGCAATGGACACTACAAAGGAAGCTCGAAAAAAACGTACAGACGACGTTTTTCGAAAGATCGCATCAGTTCTTTCTTTCATTTCGATCCTACTGATTGTTGCGCTGTTCTTGAGAATGGAGATGATCAACAAGCGAACGGCAATGAACGAACTGCGCATTTTAGCTGTTGAAAGTCGCATGAAGATGACAAATAAAGCAGATGAAAACGTCAAGAACAAGCCTAAAACGTTCATAGGTAGGCACAAAACAATTCACCTTGATCCAGACAGCTTTGAAGTTTGACATGAATTAGTTCGGCTTTTACAATTAGATTCCTTGCGAGATAGAATATGAAATAAAAAAAAAAAAATGCTAAACTGCCTTTAAATGGTAAAAGGGGGTAGTTTCTAAGGAAACTGTGGTGCTGTGTTGGTGGAAGTAAGAAGGTAATTTGGTAATATCAACTAAGTTGAAATTGTAAATTGTAAATTGGCCACCGTAAAGAGTTAAAAAGCTGACGTTTCGAGCGTTAGCCCTTCGTCAGAGCGTCTTCGTTCTGACGAAGGGCTAACGCTCGAAAAGTCAGCTTTATAACTCTTTACGGTGGCCAATTTGCAATTTCAACTTAGTTGATATTACCAAATTGTCTTTAAATGGTGTTTATTGATAAGCTCCAAAAGTTTTGCTGTGTACTGTGAACATTTTAATATTATGAAGATCATTATAGGCTGTAGTCAAACGAAAAGCATCATTTTCAGTAAAAAAAAAATCATCATTTCGCCTGGAAGAATACGTCTGTATTTGCTATACAGTGGGAGTATGATCTTAACTTATTTATCTGAAGACTGAAAGAAATAATATATGAAATTAAAAAGCTGAAAAGGAAGATCTAATTGGTCACATCTAACAGTTCCTGACTTGTAATACTTCCCTTTTTCATGTAAAGATAGGATTATAATATGACTAGTAGAACATAGCACTCCATACCTTCTACGGGTTATACATATACGTGACTTGACGAATTAAAATCACTATGCTTTAAATCAGGGATTCACTGAGATGGGGCTGTCTTAATAGTCCACAATGAAATGTTGAGAGAGGATTGCTCTGAGTGGTTATGAGCTGATCGATAAACTTAGAAAATGAATGAAAAATGTATGCTAAGTGCAAGATTCAAACGTGCGTGACCATTCACTTAGGTGCGTTACTCTTGATTTAAAATTTACGCCTTGATCACGCTTGATCATACTTTTAGTTACTCGTTTGTCAACGTATATTATAACAGTGTTGGCTTTATTACGGCAAGTCAGTTTCATTCTAAATCATCAGTTATTTCACTCTGCCCGTTGACGTTAATAGGAGGAAATATCTGTAAGTCGTTGGTCCTTTTTTCGTTTTCATTCTAGTCGTCAATTTCCTTAGGTTTGTTACAATTATAGCCGTAAGTTTTCCTTTTTAGTCGAGTTATCATTTTCATCATCATCTTCAACGTAATCGGATGCGTTCAATTTACTCATTTGAATGTGAACGTAGAATAATTTTTCTCTTTATAAAAATCATCTCCCTGCTTGACCAACATCGCTCAATGCCTAAAAGGCAACCCCCCCCCCCTTTGTTCCCCCCTAAAAACTACGTGATCCCCACAAAATCCTCCGAACCCACCCCAGGCGATGCTGCCTAACGATTGGTTTCTGAGAGATCTGCTCTGTTCACATCTGAAAGGCGATAATTTCTGATATAGAATCAAATTGTTTTGACAAAGAAAGACTAGGTCCCACATGAATAAATGTCTTTTTTTTATTTTATTTTTTTTTTTTTTCTGATTGTATTTGAAACTTTTTTCCGCTTGTCTGATACACAGATTTTGAAGGTGTAATGAGGAAACATCCTGTGGATCATTACAAAAGGAAGAAAAGAAGTAATGCTCTAAGTCCAACTGTAGGAACAATAAATTTACAACAAGTCCGCAAGGAAATAAATAACAAGCTCAGTGAAGTTTGTAAATCCTCCCACAGTATATGCCAGGCAGGACCTCCAGGACCACCAGGAGCCCTTGGATATCCCGGGTATAAGGGAGAGAAAGGGGCCCCTGGAAAGGAAGGACCACCAGGCCCATCGGGGCCTATCGGGGCTCAAGGCTTGGGTGGCATACGAGGACCTGTGGGACCTCAAGGAGTAAAGGGAAACAAAGGCGACAAAGGGTCTGTTGGAGCAACTGGGATAAAAGGAGAGACGGGAGCGAAGGGTCTTCAAGGACGAAAAGGATCTATTGGCTCAAAAGGAAATAAAGGGAACAAAGGATCGGTTGGTATTCAAGGACCAAAGGGAGAATGTGTTGTTCCTATGAGAATCAGTGTGTATCCAGTATCTCAGGAAGTTTTTGCAGGCGAGACAGCAATATTTTACTGTTGGGTTCAAGGCCAGACGTCGTCCACGATAACATGGCGTAAACTTGGAGGTGTCTTATCTGATGCTAGTATGGAAGAAGGTGCACTTCGAATCAGCAAGGTACAAAGGTCACATGTTGGATCTTACATATGTACAGCTCGCACTGGTCTAGGAATGTTAAGAACAATAAGCAGGCTTCGGATAAAAGGTACGATGTTTCAGTTTAAAGCTCTTTCTAGGTTTAAATTTCCTTGGTCAAAGTCATCGTTGGATGTTTTCTAGTTGAGTAACGAGGTCATCGTCGGATGCCAAGCAGTCCGTGCCCTTAAACTGGACGTCACAGTATAGCATTTTCCCAACTCATAAGACAACTATTGAAACCGCTAGAAGGGTAATTATAGATATAATATCATAGTTATATAGATATAATTATGCAGCCAAAGGCTAGGACAAAATTTGGCTAACATTAAAAAGATAACTTACAGTAGAATATCATTTCATTGGGTCTGTATTATTTTATGGTATCATTTTTCTTCATTGTATTTTTTCAATTTTCTCCAAGCAAACACATCGGCATAACACTGCTTCCTTTTACCCCTTAAATGTCACGCCCGTTAACTTAGCTAATTTACTAACCTACTTTAGTACTTACCAATCATATTTACTTGGTCTGCATTTTTATTCAGAGTCACCAAAATTTACAAACAAACCTTCTTCAGAGGTCATTTTGGTGCAAGGAACTACTGCAAGCTTGTGTTGTGAAGCTACAGGTTCTCCACCTCCCAGAATTGAATGGTACCGAGCCCAAAAACAATCTGTTTCCATCCCGGTTAACCAGGAAGACAGATGTCTCCTAGTTAACACAGATAAAGAAAACGCTGAAGGAGACTACATCTGCCGGGCCACCAGCAGATTAGGATTGGCAGAGACAGTTACCACGGTGATTGCAACGAGATTTATTGGTATGACATTAGTTTTGATAACAGCTTACCTATGTCTTGTGTCAACGAGTTCTTGTCATAATAATTGCAGAAGAACAACTAACCAGCAGCTAAAGTAAAAATTTAGTTTATTAATTGAGAAAGCTGTTCAGGAGAATTTCCATAAAGCTGATAAGTGCCCTACAAAGAATTATCTCACAAAATAATCGTATTATGTTTAACGCAGTAGTTCTCGAGTTCTTTGGTTTATTTTACAGTTGCTGATTGTAGACCTGCTTTTGAATTGGTAAACTGGACTGTCACCCAACTTACCTCCGTATATACCACAAGTTGCATTTGACTTTCGAAGTCATTCACAATTTTATTCTGTTCTTCTAGGTATTTCATGTCAGTTGATTCGAAGGGATCAAGCTGGTTTATCTGACGGGATCTACTATATCCATGATAAAAGCACTAAAACGACCTTTGCTGTAAGTATCAACTATGATCAATTGAAGACGACCTGTTTTCCTTCTACGAATCAGCGAGGGAACCAAGCTAATGTATGTAAATCAGTTCAATGTTCAAGAAAGCAAAGGCTTGAGCTCGTTCTGTACTATTGGCCATTTCTGCGATACTTTTTTCGTCCATTCCAATTCGCTATAGCTAAAACAAAACTAACAGTACAACTGCAAGATTATCTGCGACTTTCGGGTGGAAAACAAGAACAGATATGAAATACGAAAAAGTACAAAAAAGTGAAGTCCTTGGCTAATCTATATGAATTCGAGTTACGCCAGCAGGACCATAAAAAAATTTAAAATCTAAAGTCACCTTACACCACCCAACAATAGGAACTTCCTGAGTAGGGGCACTAGTCTGCGTAGTCTGCCGTTTTGTGTGCGTTGACTGTGTGCGCAAAAGCGATGGGCGGCGAATCCGCGTGAGGTTTGGAAAGGGTAACAGTTTTAAACTCGCACGCTGAAAATGGGGTGGTTCTTCAGTCTTTTTTCCGTTCAACACCTGAACGGAAATTTTAAGGTGTCAATCAAATGTTAGGGTCATATCACAAAGGAGTTAAAAGGAACAATTAAGAATACTTTTCGCGAATTAGGGATATGTTAATAGCGAACCTAAGCAAAAAAAAGTGGATGAAAACAAACCCTCAGCTGTTTTTTTTCTGAATCTGCGTCACGAAGAGAGCGAAAATTTGTTGTAAGGAGAGCTTTGGTCAACGAGAGGATGTTGAAGCTATACCACCCACCAGCTTTGGCAAGAGTATGATTTTAACGGTTATTGCTCTGAAGAGAAAGGAAATACATAGTATTTTGCTGGACCTTCGGATGATAAAGTGGTGAATAAATGATCCCCGCACAGGAAATCTAATTAAAGAAATTGCTGTAAAGAAGCCTGAAAAAAAGTTTGGCCTTTAAGGTGAATGAAACTTGGGCTTCCCAGGTACTATTTTGGCTCTATTTTACCAACTGAGTACCGAAGCCACACTCAAGACGCTAGACAAGTTTTACTAAATTCCTAATTCATTTAAAGGAATTGCAAAAAGAAGCCAGAAAAAATGGAGGCTTTGACAGAATTCAAACCTGTGCCTCCCAGATACCAGTTGGATGTTCTTAAAAACTGACCCACGAAGCCATGCATTGCAAGCAAGGTTTAAGTTTGTAGGTTCATCGTTCAAATCCCCCCAAAGTCTGATTTTTTAACTGCAGTTTGCTTAATTGCAACCAACCTGTGGGGATCATGGCTCTACCTCTCTGAGAAAAAATAGCCGATTAGTTGCTACAAGCCGTTATTTGATTGGTTGCGTCAGATGGATATCTAAAGATGTGCCGAATAAAGCATCGCTCACTCCCATTTCAGAAAGCTTCGCCGCTCGTCGGCTTATGCAAGTAAAACCGCGAAGCATGAACGAAACCGACAACAATGCAGGCTTGTAGTGTCTAAAAGCGAAAAAGTATGCCACAAAAGGCAGCCACGAAGGCGAACAACGACAGTACACAAAGCACACGTTTTTTTAATAATCTTCCCGCGCTCACATTTCCCCGAATGTATACTTTTGCAAATACAACCGCCGTCCTAGCATACTACATTCCCTCTCTTTCTTTACTTAGATAGTTGACCTCGAAAGTCAGAAACATTACAAACTTCCAGTTTCTTTAGACACCGTTAAAGTTCAGTTCAAATCCAAATGTTCAAGACAAAAGTCACGCTAAACACAAACATAGCCTTTGCCATTCGGCTCATAAAACAACGTTTCAATGTCACTCATGTAATAACAACGAACAGTAATATGAAAATGCCAATGTCACTAGTTTTAATACAGAACGTAGTCACTCAGAGCCTTCGGACGGCTCGTAATTCTGCCGGATCCTCTTACATGCTGCTCAGCTGTAGGTGCAGTAGAAGGTACATCTTCTGGTGGTGATTCAGCCATTGGTACTTGATCCTTTGCCATAGGTGGCCTCTCAAATGACTTAGGTTCAGTCCGTGGCTCAGCGTCCTTTGGTGGCGCTTTCTGTTCTTCTACATCTGGCATATTGAAGGGCTTAATATGCTGAAGGTTGCGTTTGTGCTGGACACCTTGAGGCGATCGCAACACCACCTGGTCCCCTTGTCGAGACATCACCTGATATGGTTCCTTCTCATAGCAAGGGGGCAGCCTATTTTCTTTCTTCTTCTCAAGGAGAACACTGTCTCCTTCTCTCACATTTCGATCTCTGGCATGGAACGTCTTGTCCACATAGTCCTTGCTAGACTGCTTTCTCTGATTGTCCCGATCACGGACGGCTTGATCGCTCACTTCTACCTCCTCCTCTTCAACATTGACTAGATCAGGCATTTTAGTTGTTAGCTTTCTCATAAACAATAACTCGGCAGGACTCTTTCCTGTGGTTGAATGTGGCGTGGACCTGTACGCCAAAAGGAACCTGTTTAGCTCCTCTCTCCAACTCTTTCCTTCTCCATGGGCTGCTCTCGTGGACTTCAGAAGCGACCTGTTTTGCCTCTCTACCTCACCATTAGCTCTTGGTCATAGAGGTGTTGTGTAACGGTCTTCAATCCCCATTTCATTCAAGTAATCTTCTACTTCTTTAGATACAAGATTTAAGCCATTGTCGGTACGCAGACCTTTAGGCAACCCATGTCTGGCAAATTGGGCATCCAAGCAATGAATGATGGTTTGGCTGGAAGTTGTTCGGATAACATCAACTTCTATCCACCGGCTGTAATAATCAACGAGAACTAAAAAATGTTCTCCAGAAGGTAACGGACCAATTAGATCCACAGTTACTTCTTCCCATGGTTGGTTGGGTAATGCTGTTGACCTCAGTGGTGGGGGTGGAACGTTCTTTGTACCCATCTGGCACCCGTAACACTCTCCACATCTTTTCTCGGCATGACGATCCATAGCAGGCCACCATACCTTCGTTTTAAGTCTCTCCTTTGTCTTTATGACTCCTTGGTGCCCCTCGGGGGCCAAACTGACGAATCTCCTGCGAAGTGCTTAGGGTATAACAATTCTTGTCCCCCGGAGAATTACATGCCCAATAAAAGTCAACTCATTGCGCACTGGCAAATACTGCTTTGGGGCATTGTCCGATTTCTCTTCGATGAGGCAATTCCTCATTGCTTGCAACTCAGAGTCTTGTGCTGAGACTTGTTCAATCTCTTTGATTCTCAATGCAGCAGGGACAGCATGTAGAGCTATCATGCGTATATATCCAGCATCTTCCACGGACTTGTCTGAAGCAGGTATCTTCGTCAGTCGGGAAAGGGCATCTGCGATGTTTTTTTTTCTTGAAGGCACGTAGCAAACTTGATAGTTGTACGGTTGTAAACGCATAACCCAGTGCTCTATTCTGACTGAAGGTTTAGACTTCCTTGAGTAGATGACTTTAAGTGCTTCATGGTCTGTCACCAGATCAAACTGTGGAAGCCCGCACAAGTAGAGGTGGAAGCGTCCACACGCCCAGACCAAGGCTAGTGCATCCTTTTCTGTCTGACTATAAGGACGCTCCAATTGACTCAAACTACGACTAGCATAACAGACGGCACGGCTTTACCCATTCTTTTCTTGCACCAGCACGGCGCCAAGCCCAACAGGACCTGTATCAGCAATAACACGGGTGGGTGTGTCCTAATCGAAGTAAGCTAGGACTGGTGTACTTTCAACTAGACTCTTCAATCTCTGATATGATTGCTCCTGCTCCTTGCCCCACACGAACGGTTCCCCTTTCCTTGCAAGTTTTCTGAGGAGATCAGTAGTGGTAGCAAAATCTGGTATAAACCTGGCACTGAATCCAACGAGCCCCAAGAAGCTACGGACTTCTGAGGGTGTCTGAGGCTGACTTGCCTCTGCAATTCCTCTGACTTTTTCCTCCGTTGGGCCGATGCCATGTTTGCTCAGAGAAAGACCCATGAATACCACTTTAGTCATTCGGAAGGTGCACTTTTCAGCATTCAAAGTCAGCTGCTTCTCAATAAGACGTTGCAACACACTGTGTAAGTTCTTATCGTGTTTCTCAGTGTCTCGACCATGAAATATGAGATCATCTGCTATGTTTGACACCCCTTGTAGACCCGCCATTGACTGGATGATGATATGCTGGTACTTCTCTGGTGCGGCTTATACACCAATACTGAAACGTTTGTGGCGGAATATACCATCATGGGTGGCAATAGCAGTGATATCCCTTGAGTCAGGATCCAACTCAATTTGGTGAAAACTCCACCTTAAATCTAACTTCGAGAAAACACCTCCCATTAAGACTTTCAAGGACTTCATCTGTGGTTGGTATAGGTAATCTTTTTCAAATAATGCCCTCGTTGGCTCTCTGCATATCGACACACAACCTTATGTCCCCGGACGGTTTGAATTAGGAGCAACAACGACTGGCCTTACCCACACCGTAGGCCCCTCGACTTCCTCAATTATGTCCTTTTCAAGGAGTTCGTTAACCTTGGCAATTACTTTGTCCTTTACAGAAAAACGTACTCGTTGCATTTTTTTAAACACTGGAGTTGCACTGGGGTCAATGTAAACTGATAATATTTAAGCTTTCCAATTCCCTGGAATACACTGGGGTATTTTGCTTTGAGTTTTCCCATGAAGGTATCATCAACAGTGTTACAGTCTCCTGTCCCGAGAGTTCCCGAGAGATCCACACGAAGGAATCCAAGATCTGTGGCGGACGAATATCCCAGCAAACAACGCCCAGATTCAACAACAATGAAATCTGCCACAACCTTTGCTTTGGGTACGGAAACTTCTGTCTGAAACTGGCCCTCAATTTTAAGTTCTCGACCCCCATAAGCATACAATCTCTTTACACAAGGTTTTAATTAAATTTTCAGCCCCTGATACTTAAGTTCCTGCAGTGTATCTTTACTGATGAGGTTACTTGCAGAACCTGCATCAATCAACACATCTCAGCTGATTCCATCAATCTTAACTGAGATAACGGGCTCAGCGAAATTTGACATAGCACATGTCTGTTCTTCTATAGTAAAAGCAAAACTGTCATCCTCACCTGACTCGTTACAATGATACTCAACATGATTGGCCTGTCTCCCCTTACCATGACGCTGCTGTCTACCTCCCAGTTGTTGGGTGTTCAATCAATCAATCAATACTTTATTTACCCACGTAGCGTCAAGGAGCTCATAGAGCTCGTTCAAAGTACGTACGTGCCTCTAAGATTAAGAATCTAAAAGACCTAATACATACTGTCAAGACCTAATTGATTAGAAATTGAAATAACTAACAATTAATATTAAAATTTAAGTTTGTACAGTAAAATTCAAAGTCACTTAAATACAGATATAAAATGGTAAAGCAATAGCTTAAATAATTTAAAATAAAGATTAAAAATTATGTTTGTACAATGAAATTGAGAGTCACTTAAATACAAGTATAAAATGGAGAAGCAGCTAAAGTTTCAATGTTCTCAATAGCTTCTTAAAAAGGTTGATATTATCAGCCAGTTTTACACTTGTAGGTAATCCATTCCACAGCTGCGCACACGTATAAATGAAAGATGTTTTCATAAAATTTCAATTAAATTTCGGTGCGTACAAATTCATGCCGGTTCCTCTCAGATTGTTTCCCTAAAACTCAAAAAAACTCTGATATATTTGGGACCGTCGTTATGCAAACATTTCTATAACAGAATAGGGGATTGTTGTTTCCTTCTCTGGTCTAACGTTTCCATATTCAAGATTCGCAGCAATTCATCATAAAGGGTAGACTTGCGATAACCTAGAAGTGATCTAAAAATGTATTAGTTGGCATCTTCTAGCCGATTCGCTTGCACTTTCCCCAATCCAAGAAAGAGTGGGCAACAGTATTCAAAATGAGGGAGGATGAAAGTTTTATAGAGCCTTAACGTAAGATTGCCAGTGACTAAACGCCTGATTCTCCTAAGTGCGCCACTTTTAGCGTATACCTTTTGAAGCTATTTAGTAATGTGATCCTTGAAAAATAGCATGCTATCCAGTTCAACGCCACGTATTTTGATACATGGCAGTGTCCCAATGACAGTGCTATGTATGGCCAGGTCTTAACTGTACTTAAAGGGACCAATGGGTTCTGCTTGCGTCTTTGTGATGTTGATCACCAGATGATTCTCTCCAAACCACGATGATAACCGCTCAAGACCATTATTCACTACAAATTCGAGAACCAAGGGCGAGACGTCCGAAGCATACATAGTTGTGTCGTCGGCGTATAACCTTAGACGTACATCCGGTATGGCGTAGTTCAAGTCATTTATATAAATGTTAAACAACAGCGGTCCGAGGAGGGACCCTTGGAGGACGCCCGCCATTACTTCTGAGTAGCTGGAGCAAACACCGGACAGCTTAACTCGCTGTCTTCGCCCCAACAAATTGGAAGAAATCAAGTTTAATGCAGACGGAGAGGAGCCATACGCTTTTAATTTAGCCAATGGGAGGTTATGGTTAACAGAATCAAATGCTTTGGACAGGTCCACTGCCACGGCTATAACTGCCTCCCTTTTGTCAAGGCGTCGCCTCCAGTCCTCAGTCATCTTCAAGAGTGCGGTGCAACAAGAGTGTTTCTTCAAGAACCCAGATAGATTCGGAGAAAGATGTTCATGGAAGGCGCCCTACAGTTGGTCAAACACAACCTTCTCGTACACTTTACAAATGGCGGTAAGAATGGAAAGACGATAATTTTCTTTGCGTGTATCCTCACCTTTTTTAAATAGCGGTGTCAAGTTCCTACCCTTCCATTCGGTTGGCCATGATTGGTTCATAATCAGATAGTTTATCAGCTGTGTTATCTCCTCCGTTAGGATGGGAGCAGCGAGCCTTAAGAGACGCGGGGAAATTCCATCTACGCCAACAGCCTTCCGGGGATTTAGATTGTCTAAGATTTGACGAACATAGCCGCAGCTCACAGGCTGGAAGACAAACTGATCTAGCAGCATTTTGCTAGCAATTAGATTTACACTTTGATGATCGTTGAAGTCATTTTCACGGTGATTTGTTGAAACTACATTGGCGAAATAGCTATTAAATATTTCCACCACCTGCCTGGGTTCCGTCGTGACCACACCGTTCTCAAGAAGAGTTATGTTACTTAGTTTATTTATGCCAGAGTTAGGAAGAAGAGGCTTCATTTTCTTTCAAAATTGACCAGGATGTTTCGCTCCCGATGCCGTGTCGTAACAGAATTTACTTAATCCGTTGCGCTTAAGTGAAGTTAATTTATTACGCTGTTTCTTATAAGCAATCCATATATTGTCCTTTGGGTTTTTTCTGTATCTTTTGAAAAGCCTGTTTCGCAGAGCAATTTCACGTTGGATTTGAGGAATGATCCAAGGAAGCTGATTACCGCTCACCCATTTTTTCTTAATAGATGCGTGCCTATCAAGAACGTCTTTAAACAGATTGCTCCAATGACCCCATACATCATTCACATCCGAGAAACAAAAAGCCGTCCCCCAAGGAGTTTCACTCAGGTCCGCCTGGAACTTCTCATGATCAAAATGCTTCATGTTGCGGTGTTCAACAAAGCGTGGTTTTGGACGTGGAATTTTGTTTTTGCTACAACAAACACCAAGTCGTGGTCGCTCAAACCAAGGTGCAAATTGCCTGAAGCTACAAATCGCTCATTGTTACTTGTAAGAATGACATCGAGAAGGCTCTTTGTTTTGTCAGTAACGCGTGTCGGTTTCGTGATTTTATTAGCAAGGCAAGATCGATCACAAAAGCCGACCAGGTTTCTGTTTGCAGTCCGGTCCTCAGCAATACTGACATACATATCTCGCATAATGACCATATTTACCACAGTAGCGGCAAGCGAACATCAAGGCCAAATGAAGCGCCGAGAAAATCGCGTCCGGAGAAAATAGCAACCAAACCAGGGGATACGTTACGAAGACTTAGCTTTAATCAATCTCGTAAACTGTAAGCGAATTAAAAAGGGAGACTTGTATAACCAATTGTCCTCAATTAAACACGTGGTGACTCAACAGCGTAAATAAATCTAACATAGTGAAAAGAACTAATAAATGAACTAAGTACCACGGCAAAGCAAAATATACTAACAAATAAAGACGAAAGAGCTTGCTCGAAACGAGATAAAGGAAAACTATTACAAGAAATAGCCTCTTGACGATACAAGGCGGCGAGAAAATAACACACACAAAAGCATAAGATATAAAAAAAGAAACGCTACCTTCATAAATGGAGCAAGCTACAAAAGTTAAAACAAACGAATATAACTTACATATCGGTCCCTATACGCCGGCGGCTTGATACCAAAACTTAAGAGGTAAACTTAGGATGGACGCCGGATGAGGAACAGTGAACAGTAAAAGAGCGTACGATGCAACAACTAAAAATCAGCGGGAGAGAAAAACTATCCGAAGGAATCAAATGGCAAAAAGGCCAACTGTAACTGAAATGTAACACAAGTTCAAAGTCACGCATTAAAAGTCACGCATTTACAACCACACTTGCTTCACTTGCGACCTCGGGCTGGACAATTTTTACTTTGGGCAAAATGACCTTCTTTACCACAGTTGAAACAACCGCTTTCCCCTTTGTTTCCACGCCCAGCACGTTCTTCAGCTGCATGAGTACCTGCTCCAGGTTCTTGGCTTGGTGTGGCCATTTGACTTGCCCGCTCGTGTGAGGCTTCCCACTTTCGAACTTTATCCATTGCTGCTTCCAGAGTAATATTAACGACCTCTAATAGCTTCTTCTTTAGCTCAACATCAGGCAACTTTTCAATCAATTGATCCCGAAAATTTTCTTCCAAAGTTGGACCAAAAGTACTATCACGAGCTTGTTTACGTAAACGAGCCATTAACTTATCGGCGGTCTCTCCCTTTGTCGGCGTAAGTTGACGAAAGACATGACGCTCGTACAGAACATTGTCCTGGGCTCGAAAATGAGCATCCAACTTTCGCATACACACCACATACTCATTATCCTCGATAGCATTCAGTGGTCCAGGATCTGGAATATATTCGTAAATATCTTGTACTTCCATACCTGCTAAATGAAGTAACTGAGCTGTTTTCCGAGAAGGATTCATAATGCCCTTGCCATCAATGTAATACTGATACGATCGTTTTCCCTGTCGCCATCGTTCCGCGACCTAACAGGAAGAACCTGTAAAATCTAGAGGCGAAAGCGCTCTTTCTACAGCTTCCACCTCCTCGTCGCCAATTTGTAGTGGTCTAAAAGCGAAAAAGTATACCACAAAAGGCAGCCACGAGGGCGAACAACAACAGTACACACATTACACGTTCTTTAATAATCTTCCCGCGCTCACACTTCCCCGGATGTACGTTTTTACATATACAACCGCTGTCCTAGCTTACTACAAGACTATTGGCATGGGGCAATTTCAGA
Source organism: Stylophora pistillata (assembly GCF_964205215.1). Lineage (NCBI taxonomy): Eukaryota > Metazoa > Cnidaria > Anthozoa > Scleractinia > Pocilloporidae > Stylophora > Stylophora pistillata. The sequence goes on along the minus strand of NC_142520.1, from coordinate 48,457,973 downwards.
CAGGTGGTTGCCTGACTCGCCGTCAATATACTAGCTGTATACTGTTTCGAGCCGACAGGTGCTCATACAGAAAAACTAAACATGTTGGCCGATACGTTTTGACTTGTCAAGCTTAATGTCTTGCGTGCTTATTTCAGCGATGGAAATAGAATTAAAATAAAAAGTAAAATTTGAATGGTTGAAAAAAATATTTGAAAAATTCTCTTTTTCAACGGTTCGGTATCCGTTAATCACTTTTATTTTTCTTTTAATATTACTGTAGGTCTACTGTGACATGACAACAGACGGTAAAGGTTGGACTCTTATTGCCCGATTCTCAAATTATGATATCAAGAACTGGATGGCTGATACCGGATATTGGTGGTACGACAAGAAAGTTGCCACGGGAAAGACAAATAGTCCCTTCACAAACGCTGACATGATCTCACCAGCATTTTGGTTGATCAGAGGAAGCGAATTTAAGATCACGCGCAGTGACGACTCCAGCCACACCCCTCTGTTACAGACCACAGGTGGCTGTTTGGGTGGACAAACATTCCGATCGAAAATCACAAGTTATGGCGACTTTAGAAATGGGAAAGTCTGGGCCAGTAATCGGTGTCTGGGAAATTGTACGGTTCAGTATGGCGGACAGTACAAGTCAACAGACGGGTTTCAACAGGCTGAGTGCAATGGAAACATCCAAAGCGCCAACAAGATCGGCTTCTGGTGTGACGTGGGTTATGGTGATGGATCAGTGATGATGATTGGTGGAGGAGGACAAGAATGTGATCGTGCAGATCATGGGATTGGAATAACAGAAGCTGACGATGCCTCTTTTGATGACAAAAAACAAAGTGAACAAGATTTTGGTTATGGTAATGGTGGTGGTAGTCGCATTTCAACCAGTAAATCCCAGTCCTACTCGTTGAACCTATGGATTCGTTAAACATATTTAGAGCATTACTTTTCAGACTTGGTTTAGACCAGGAGAACTTTATAGAGGATGACGTTATTCAATTTATGTCACATTGTGATCCAAGTTAGATGAACATTTTAAAATGGTCTGTAAAAGCGCATCTTTTTCCTCTTAAAGCAAATATAGAATAACTTGACCATCTCCGCAGCAACAAGACTAAGATCCTTAAACATCTTTAGATTCTCACTGGCAACAAATTAATTCCCAATAGGATTTTTCTGCGAAAATCAAATTAAGTAGAATGGATTTAAGTCAGACTCGTAACTCATCGATCTTTTTAGGAAATGTGAAGTATTCATTAATTTTTTTTTAGTAATGTCAGAGATAAACTATGCAAGATGTGTTTAATGTTTTAACCGGATAGTTTATCAAGAAATTTTTCTGAAGCTACGTCGAGCACTCCATATTTTATTAAATTGGCATGAATAAATGAGATAAAACGATAAATAAATGGATGAATAAAAAGCTTTAAAACAAGGAAAAAGCCTGAGTGTAGTATCCATTGAACAGTTTAAAAAGATTATGTAAAATCTAATCAAAAACGTGCCCACGAGAAAACCGGACAAGAGGTAATAAAGCTCAAATCACCGATTTGGCTCAAACTTGTTACAAATTCCAAGTATCATGAGTTAACAAATGTGTGAAAATACTAGGCCAAAATATTTAATTCCTTAGGAGATATAGGGTCCCCTTGGGAAAACCCCCCATTTCCTGCATTTTTGGGCATAATTATTAGCTAAAGTTGCATTGCTGCTGTGACAAACCGAAAAGCCATCTGCAAACTCAATCAACTGGGTTGTTTTCTTTATCCATCAGACTTACACTTCAAGAAAATTGAACTGTTTTAACATTTGCATTTCATTTTTTCCCTTACCTCTCCCTTAAGAAAAGACGACTTTTTCAGGTTTTGACAAGTACAAAATATAAGGGTATTTTAAGGCCCAATATCTCTGATGAAAAATCCCTTCTGATTATTATTTCTACATGGGCAGTGAAAGCCTTCACTGGACTTCCAAAAGTAATAATAAAATTTTGGGGCAACTGATTTCATAACCCATGCTGATGTGAAATTTACATCTAACTCCCGCTTTTTGGTCTGTATCATCAAAATTCCGTAAACAACATCTTTGTTTTAATACCTTAAAAAAACTTGAGATTTGCAAGGAATTTCCCAAAGAGTATCGTTTAAACATGAACGAGGAGAGAATATTTCAATCGCGCAAGATGAGCCCGTTTTTGGAACTTTTCTTCGCAGCCATATTTGGATCATTCTTGAGGAAACGCAACAGTTGATGGTGAACATCAAGGGTGCATGTCGAACTTTCTCACTAAAGAAATCTAGGAAGAAAATTGATAGAACATACATGTATCTGTGGTGCCTCAGTTGCAAATTTTGGCGTGAAATCATTTGTTAGATCAGTGGCCATTATGTCAACAATGTACCAGATTCGATTTGCTTCGTTGCCTTGTTGAAATATTAAACGCGGTGAGAGCTCTCAGAAAGATTGATCAAAATTATTGGTCTTTCACTGCGTGAAACTTATCGACTTACATGATATGTGTTGATGCCAATAGATAATTTGAAGCCCTGAAAGCTGATGTAAATCAAAAGGACAATCCCCATCTTTGATCAGATCACACCTGCGATTTTGTTCAGCGATCAACTTTGACATTCATTTGGCATGTTGTGTTTCTAGTCTACGAGTTTTTAAAATATATATATATATATCAAAGATTTACGGCTACCAAAATATTTGACCTGTTATTTGTTAAGCTTGAGATAGTTGCTGGTTCACCGAAAAACAAATAAGCCGGTGATATATTGGTCTCCTTCAGCACAAGGAAAAAGAAAATGATCAAAGACCTGACACTTGCGTAGAAATCACTTGCATATTTTATCCGAGGTTTTCTGCTTACAGTTGATATGTAATCTCACGTTTTCTACTGTCATATCTGGCCTGGGAGTGTATGATATATTCCGGCAGCCTTTGTGCCCCGGCCACTTTGGATTGAATAAAATTTGAGGCTGCATATTTGCGTTCAGTCGGGCTTGTTAAAGAAACCTCCTTTGCACCTGCATTTGCCTAATCTACGCGGAGCGCGCAACAGTAACGATAAACAGCGCACGCATTAAACTTAACAATTAATTATGATAAAATAAATACCCCGTGAAACAATCAAAGTATTAAGAACGTCGCATATGCGTGCATTTTGACTGCGATTTGCAACCGAACGAAAAAAATGAACGAAGCTGAAATTTCAACTCGTGCGTTTCCCCTAACCCTATCCCGAGTAATTAGAGGGTCTCAAATAGGGTTAACCGTCAACCGTCAAATGGCCAAAATACTAACCATCAGCCATCAAAAACGCAATATTTTCACCGTGAAAACGTCAAATAAGTGAACCAATGTTAGCCGTCAAATGTCTCAGATATCCTTAATTAAGAGCCAAACCATTGCCCTAATTGGGGTCAACTTCTGTTGTTTATAAATAAAAGTTTAGATATATCACAAAAATGCATTTATGCATTTTTATCATATTTTGAAGTCCTTTAACTTCTCTTCACGAGTAAACCTAGCTAGCGACAGAACTGACTTCTTGTTTCGTAGAACTTTGGTCATTTATTGATAAAAGGTGTTACACGTTTCCCGCAAACGCGTCATTATGAAAAATTACGGCCAAATTCGCGCGTTTTAGAAACGACATTCCAAAAAATTAACATCACCGTCAAATGACCTAAAATTTAACCGTCAACCGTCAAAAGGGCTCATTTATGACCGTCAACCGTCAATTTTACCCCCCCCCCCCCCCCCAATGGAGAACTTCTAATTAGGTATAGAAGGATTCGTGGTTTAAAAGACGTTAAATTTCCCAAAAGTGACTAGGATGGGGTAGGAGTTCTGAGAGGCCAGCGGCACATATCTGGCACTCATTATCCAACTGTGCTTCGAAGAGTAGAAAGAGTAGCAATAACGTCCAAACGAGTACAAATATCTCACGGTATTTGTACTCCAGAGAACCATTTTGACAGGTAACTCGCATCGCGCGAGCGAGGAATTGGATTGAAGTTACGAAAAATAAAATGGCGGACAATACAAATTACTTTTCTGACGACGAAGAGTCGGGATGGCTAGCAAATATTGATCCAAGTTTATTAAATAAATCGAACGAAGCAGTTAGACGATAATAAAATCTCCGTGCCAATTCCGTTCCGCTTCGCATACTTCTGTCACCCAGTCCCCGTCAATAAATAGCCGCGAATATCTGCCCGCACTGAAATAACAATTTGCCGGCTTATCGGATAATAAATCTCTTATGAAGCACTTTCTTGTTTGTATTTTGACTCGCCCGAAGGGCTCGTCAAAATACGGCACAATCTGTAAAGATACACAGTAATCCCTCACATCAAAACATTTATTACCTTCGCGACCACACCCATTCCGAAAGCCAGCTTCATTTTAGCGTCGGGTCAGGCTTCGGGACTCTTACCTTTGTGACGTAATGACAGAAATTGAAATCAATAACGGTTTACTTTACATCTCGCCTGGACGTGTTCTTTATTATACCAGTTACACAGTTCAAATAAACAAGTCTTATCTTGCAACAGTTGAGTTTAGTTTGTTAATCAGAAGAGCTGTTCATTCGAATTCCCTTGTAGCTACGATGGACCCCACAAAGAAACCTCCCACAAAATGCTCAAGCGATACCTTTCGCAGAGGTTCTTCGGTTCTTTGTTTCAATTAAATTCTACTGATTTTTACGCTGTTCTTGAGGATGGAGGCGATCAACAAGCGAACGAAAATGAATGAACTGCGCATTTTAGCTGTACAAAGTTCAGAAGAGAGCTCTGGCGTGTAATTTTCCTAAAAATGCCGTAAGGGGAAGTGTTAGAGCGCGCCTGTTTGACTTCTATCAGGGAACATCACGAAGACGTTACAAAGTCGTTATTTAAATCAATCAGCGAGAATCAGAACAGTAAACTACATTACTTAATTCCTGAAGCCCATAGCCCTCCGTATAATTTAAGGCGCCAAAGAACGTTTAATGTACCAGCAGCCAAGACAAAGCGTTTTGCTAATTTGTTTTTCGTGAAGGGTGCGACAGTAGAGAACTTTTAACAGAACTTTAAGTTATCACATTTTATATTAGTATAGTAGTAGTTTGTGAAAAAAATTGCGCAATTCAGTATTTTACTGCGATGTGATTTTAATAAACCAGTCTATCTATCTATGGAGATAACGAACCAAGTAGATGAAAATGCCGAGAATGAGCTGAAAACTTTCACGGATAAGCATAAAACTACTGACTTTGATCCAAACGACTTTGAAGTTTGATATGAATCAGTTTAGCTTCTACAATTCGATTCCCTACGAGACAGAATATTAAATGTACAAAAATGGCTAAGCCGCCTCAAACATGCGTTTATTCATGAGCTCCAAAATTTTTGCCGTGCATTATGAACGTTTTGATATTTATGGAGATCATAGTAAGCTGTAGTCAAATGAACGAAAAGCATCATCCTGTTGCCTGGATGAATAGGTCGGTATTTGCCGTACAGTGAGCTCATAATTTTTTTGCTATATACTGTCTTGTTAGTCTCATCAAGACTAGAAAAGTAAAAATAGTAATTCAACGACGGTGATTGTCTTAAGTTTGGCGAGAACGTGAAAGAGTTTTGGATATTACTTGTGATGCGTGAAAAGGCCAAATATTATTTGCACGAGACTGAGTTTTACAAAGGGATATAGGTGACCCTCTAAACGGGAAGATCCAGTAGCTGGTAAGATATAATAGTTCCCTTCTTGCAATTGTAATACTTCCTTTTTCATGTAAAGAAAAAATTGTATTATAACTAGCATATAACATTGCATGCAATTCTACGGGTTATACATATAGATGACTTGACAAAACTCTTTTCTTATACTTCAGTGAACTATTATTCACTGCGATGGGACTGTCTCAACGGTCTAGAATGAGATGTCGAGAGAGGATTGCTCTGAGGGGTTGAGCTGATAACTATAAACTCAGAAAATGAATTACGAAAGTATGTTAAGGCTGTTGAATGCTTAACCAAGTTCGCTTGATGCCTAAACTAAATAAATACATTCCAAATCACACGTAAGGGACCAGTCGCCCGGGGGGTGAGTGGGAGAGTCGGAGGAGTTTGTTGTGTTACAATAAAGTTTTATCGGTTCTTAAGTATTTTAATTATCCTCTCGTTGGCAGTCAATTTTCTATATTTCCCCCGTATACAATCTGTTAACGACCACTGCCCCCTTCTTGTTCCCCCTGAAAGCCACGTGATCCCCGTAAAATCCTCCGACTATCGCGTTCTTAGCGTAGTGTTCAACCGAGACACGAAGAGTGTACCAATCGATGGTTTTTTTTTCCTTCAGTGTCGAATGGTGAAACTACAGGTAAATAAAATACAGAAAACGATGAAAAGAAAACAGAAAACAGAAAATACGACAAGGCAAAAACAATAAAATAACGCAACGATGAAAACTTACGTAGATGGTGCTACGATGAATGATAAACTGGAAAACTGAGGTGATAAATTAAGGTGAAACCTACCGAAACTGAAAAACGCAACACACGAGCTGTGAACCGAACGGGCCTGGGAGATTAAACTGACCGAGTGGGTCCCAGGGCCCACTGACAATAAAAGGCGGCAAAACCCGTAACACCGACCCCACCTCAGTCGATGGCTGAGGATTGGTTTCTGGCCGCGTAAGCTTGGAGCTACTCTGTCTGATACTACTACTCCGAATCAACAGGGTACAAAGGTCACATATTGGGTCATACATGTGTTCAGCTAACGCAGGTTTTGGAAGTCTGGAGGCTTTCAGCACTTTACAAGTAGAAGTTATGGATATAAGTTGCCAACTTTTACGTCTTTTGGGATGTTCTTTTTTTTTAACACCAGTATAGACATTAATTTGTAAATCAAATAAACATTTTTGTCTTTCCACAGTGAGCCGTCGACCTTGAGCGTGTTTAGATAGCGATTTAACTCCTTCGATGCTGATCACTTGGAGAGAGATTATGTTTACTTGATAAACTTAAGGTGGCTCGTACCGGTTTTCATCTTTTTGATGGTTTGTAACTTTAAAAGAATACAACAGAAAGACTGACCAAGGCCAGTTGAACACTTTTACGGGGTTGAATTACATAATCATTGGTTATCCAAAAATAAGTGTCATTTCGTCACTAGCAGTTTCCATGGAAACGCTTTCATAGGCTTATTCAGACGCATTTTTTAGCTTGTGGCTTAAATAATTCGAAAACTAACCCGATGACCCCCTGATTTTTTTCAGTGATTGCTTTTGGCACTTGAAAAGGAAAATGCACAAAGATTTTTAAAAAAATTCTACGGAGCGGAATTTCAGAAAATCTACAAAAAGGGCAATTTTCACACATCGCAAATTTCCTTCCGTAGAATTTTCTAGTTTTTTTTCTGATCATTCCTTTCGACGTTATTATCATATTGGAACAATAAAAAGAAGGGGTCACCGGACTTGTTTTCATGCAATAGCTTCCGTGAGTTTAGCAATTTCCACGCGCGTTCTCGTGCATTTAAAAATCTGGATTCTATAAGATCGACATTTGCTCATGATCTGCTTTAGCTACCGCTGACAATTGAGTGTGCTCGCGCGAGCACCTAAGATCTGATGTTTTATACAGACGTTTACTGCTAAGAAAATCATTAAACAGCCATCAAAGACAGCCTCCCGAGCTCATCTTAAAAATCCTACACATGACTTCTGGCTATATCATATAATTGTCCTTGAAGTTTCAAAGTCTTCTTCCACCTCAGGTAGATTATCCTTCACTTGAGTTCTTCTTTTTTCGCCGTCGCAAGATTTCATATCGGTTGAATATTTCTCTTAAATGTGAAGTGAAGCAACCTTTATTTCTCCGAAAATCGTCTTCGTTATCTTAGTTTCTATCTCCTCCATTCACATTGGCCGCTCAACACATCAAATACAAGCTCTTAGGTAAACTTCTCACAAAAGTAGAAAAAATTCCAAGCGCCGCCATCTTTGTTTTGAATTTTCATCTTTTGATCTCGCGCTTCCTTCGCACGTTTCTCTCACGCAAGAGTGACCTGTTCCCCGCGCGAGGAAACTGGTACGAG
>NC_142520.1:47647377-47717377 GCF_964205215.1 Stylophora pistillata | reverse complement strand
TTTGTCTGGTGATAAGGTTGAATTTCTTAGCTTTTGGGTGACACGATATCAAAATGCTGTCACTTAGGTTAAAAAAAGTGACTTATCTGCTAAGATTTCGCAATCTGGACAGTCCATGTGCGAAAGTAAGTACTCATGTAGATGTCTATGGGCCCTCAGAAGACGACTAAAGGCTTTCTATAGCAAACCTCGATGACACATGTTTTCGTTAGCTTCCGGCCGCCATATTTGGGCCCTCTAGAGGGAAACAAACATGGCGTTTCCACACAAATGCAAAGCATTTCCTCGAATATCTCCCGCACGGAACATCGCACAAACTTGAATCTTCGCGAGGATGTTTGAGTATTCATCTTATTTTCTCTCTTTAATTCTTGACTTTATTTGTTGAATGGTTTTGATGATGGTGTGACAATGAAAACCGGCAATACAAGTTGAGGTATGCGCGCAAGAAGCGAGAATTGCCGATTACGGCAACCCACAACCCGATTACGACAACCCACAAGCCCGCACTTGTTTCCAAAATCTCTCTTTTATAAAATCGTAAAGCTCCATGTCAGCCCAGTTTGCTCGTTTTATTTTCGAAATCATTTCATCAGTAATGGAGACGTTCTTGCCTCTAACACCCTCATTCACTCTCAATTCGCTTGGGTTCCTTGGTACAACTGGAACAAAAAACGGCAGTCGCCTTTGTAGAATTTTCAACGTTATTTGATAATGTTCCAGCAAACCAACCACGGCGTAATGTTGCAAGATATTTTCCTTCGCTTTAATGAGCGCTTTAGGCGCGTCACTCTTGCAAAATCTGTCCGTTCCGCAGAAAAAACGCGTCATAACATTACGTTTGCAACCTTGGCTTTGTTTTTCGAAGCATTCTTCGATAGTCTCGGTCCATTCGCCGCTGTCAATCATCTGTTGTATTCGATCCTTAGGTCGGTTTGTACTGCGCATGTAAGAGTAATGCGATAAAAATCTAGCAACTGGCTCACGAACTTGATTAATGTACGTGTGAGAGCGCAGTTTTAAGTCCAAGTTGTTTCTGAAGAAAAAGTGTGCATTAAAAAGCACAAGTCGATTTGATCCGCTGACTTTACGTTCAATAATCATTGGATATGGCGCAGAGATGCCTTGGTCATAGAAATCTTCTGTTGTTTCTGTCATAAAGTAGAATGAAAACGCAACTTCTAAGTAATGTTATAGAAAAAAAGACATTTTTATTTTTTGAGGCAGAGGTAACAGAAAACAAGTGGACTGAAAAACAGCCATTGACACAGCCTTTACACCCTGATCTCAGCTTGCAATTTTTTTTTTCTTTTTTACTTTCTATACATTTCCTTTGGTCCCGACAAGGAGGAATGGGTTACATGTGTTCTCTCTAAGTTCTTATTGGCTGCTTGAGAAACTTATCTCTATTTTTCTGACTGGCTATTGCGACACTCGATCGAAAGTGCACAAGGGTATATAAACATATTTTCTCGAAGCGCACCATTAGGGACCAGTCGTTATTATCTGAGAGGGTGGGGGAGGGGCGTCAGCGGAGGATTTTGGGATCACTTGGTTTTCAGAGGGAGCAGAGGGAGGGGGGGAAGTCGTCGCCAACAAAAGAGTATAATGGGGGGAGGTGAAAGAAAATGGACTGCTAATGAGGGGAGATGATAAAAATTTCAGAATGCGTTTAAGGAGGATCGTGCAAATTTTATCGTAATACAACCAAAATTCTCTGACCCAACGCACCCCTACCCCCCTCCCCCTTACTTCCTGGTAATAAATGATAATCGCCCCCCTAGTCCTATGGGAATACAAACCATAACAAGTCATAAGAACTTTACGAAGTCTGCTAGAAATACTTACGTTTGGTGTAGAAATAATCCATCACGTAGCCCAAGAAACCTAACAACGCGCCTGTCGTTTCGCTTCCTGTCTTAAATATTCTGTTATAAAGAACCACGTCAGGTAATATAGGCTTACATGAGGCTATCTCTGGAAACAGCAACAAACCGTTATTCGTTGCGAGGTGCACACTTCGTCTAAGTTCATCTCTTGGCAGTTTGATTTGTGTTAGGTTGTCTAACAACCCTTGATTGTACACATTATAGGCCATAATCCTGGTGAGACTTGATTTCCATTTTTTTGGAGGTCGTTTTCGTATTTTTGCCAACGAAGTGTAGAATTTCTCCTGCCAATGTTTTATGTCATAGACGGTGACTTCTTCGAGCCAAGAGGTAGAATTTATCTCATAGATGTTATCTTTTTGAGGAGCATAAAAAAGAGGTCTCAATATTGCAGGTTTGTCCAGTCTTTCAATGATGACCCAAGTGCAAAGGAACAAAGTGACAATGAACAACAACCAGAACCTTTTGACATGTTGCGCGCACAGACATTTAATTTCCATAAAATTTTTTTAACGGAAGCTGCCCTCCGTATCACCCTAAAAAGTAAAAATATCAGAAATATTTAGAGAGTGCATTCCTGCATGAAACGAAAGAATGAAGGAACGAAGGAGCGAAAGAGCGGAAGAGCGAAGGAGTGGAGGAACAAGGGAGCGAAGGAACAAAGGTACGAGGGAACGAGAGATCAAGAGAACGAGGGAACGAAGGAACGAAGGAGCGAGGGAACGAGGGAACGAAGGAACGAGGGAAAGAAAGAACGAAGGAACGAAGCAACGAAGGAACGAAGCAACTCAAGAGCTGTGGAATGAATGGATTGCGCTCAGTTAGCTCAGTTATCATCGTCACCGTTAGAAGAAATATTAGGTAACATGACCCTTCAGGTTACCTCGCAAAGCGCAAACAAATTTAACCATACTGGAAAGATGTGATTTTTAGAGGTCACGCAATCTAATGTTGCGTGACTTTGTAACAATTGACACACTGCTAAACTCGTCTCAAAATAATTTCGATGAACACCCCGCGGTTATGCGATAAGTAGAGAATTTATGATGAAACTGACCCAACCTATTCTCTTTCCTTCCCTTCGCATAGCATTAAAAGGACCAGGAAAGCAGATATCTCAAATTAATGCATGGTAATCCACAATTATCTTGGCACAATTTTAAAAGCAATGTTAGCATTTTCATTTTCATGTAATCCCTTCAGTTTCAAAGAACATATTCTATTTTAGAATTAATGAAAAAAATATTTAATAAGGAAAGAAAAAATGTATACTTGCCACCACAGCGAGCTTTTCAAACTTTTGCCGGGACGCTCTCACACTTTTGTCGCGGCGTTCATTATAAGCTGATTTGAAACTTTTGCTATGATACTTGTGGGCCTCCGAACAAATTGCCGCTCGAAGGCAAACTTGGCTAATGTCAATGCATGATAGTTCGCTTTTCTCAACTGCGTTGATAATGCTAATTGACCTCCGTGAAAGAGTTTCTGGAGATGACGTTTCGAGGGCATTAACCTTTCGTCAAAACGAATGACGACAGAGCGAGATGTCCGCTTCAGAAACTCCTAACGATGGCCAATTTACATTATCAACTCATGCTCAGTTGATAAAACCAAATCATTTTGTAATACCCTACACCATTGCCGCATCACAATTTCTTTTTAAAACTATTACCCGCTTTATTCATTGGTCGATGTCATGCAAGCTTTTCAGTCACACTACCTCAGATCTTTAAAATTTGCAGGCGCAAAACGCTTTAAAATGCGAATAAATTTGCGTCACTTTCATGGAATATATGACATTGGCCTATTTCCTGCTGTAGATATTGCGGTTCGTTTCACATTTCCGTTTGCAAATATACATATTCATAATATAGTGAAAACTCCTTCAAAGCGTCAAGAGGAAATAGTCTTAACATTTTGATGATCGGCTTTTGAAACTTAGCTTTATTCAATTTCGTGAAGGATATGAAAGACAGATATAACATGCCTCTCGTGACTCATTTAATGCACATATTTGAGATCGTGCCGGAATATTTTCTCCTCACGGGATAAGAATCAAGCGACCGTTGTTAGTTGAGAACCTCGTTCTTAATCATATCGCACCGACACACGCAAAAGAAGATGTGGACAGGCAAGATACTCTACAGTTACTCAACGAACTTAACAGCGAAATGAGAAATTGCAGACGAAAATCTACCAACTCAATATTGTCACTCAGCTCCTATATCAGAATATCAACTGAAGAAACATACCTTTAATTCTTCTCGTTTGTATTACGTAGAGGATATACTCGTCGAAGTTTGTAAAACCTTGCGTTTCATCCCCCTTCTCTAGGTAGAATCACTTTATTAAAATTCAAAACCAAATCTTAAACGTCTTGCCAGTTCTAGAATAATCACTCGATGTGTTTTTGCGTTAACTGACACGCGCTACTCCGACTTCCCATCGATCTCATGAGGCATTATTCTTCGAAACCAGAGCTGTGTTGACTTCTTTCCTTGAAGCAGGGTGTGTTGACCCAACTCGGCGCGTTTCTTTCCCGTGCTGTTCAGGTTAAAACGTTTCCAACACTAGTATAACAAACAGGGTCAACCATTATTGCCTGAGAGTTCGCAAATATTGCATACACATAACAGGGTCATCAAATCTTAAACGTCTTGCCAGCTCTTGGAATAGTCACTCGATGTGTTTTTGTGTCAACTGACACGCACCACTGCGATTTCCCATCTCGTAAATCATCATTCATCGAATCCAGAGCTGTGTCGACTTCTTCCGTTGAAGCAAGGTGTTTTATACCCAACTTGGAGCGTTTCTCTCTCGTGCTGTTCAGTTTAAATTGTTTCCAACACCAGTATAATAACCAGGGTCAACCATTATTGCCTAACAGTTCTCAAGATTTGCATAAAGCTAACAGGGTGCTTTCTGTGTCTCAGCCGCCCCACGTGCCATTAGCGCGTCACCCGTAGCCTGGCAATTTGCTAAGTTGCCTCGCCTTTATCCAACATGGCGGTTTCCTATGGTTTGTGGAGAAAGGCGCTTAGTTTATCATATTTTCGACGCTACTGTAGAACCATTCTTCTTACCACCGATGTAGGCATAAGGTCATGTTTTAGCGCACCTAGAAGTGCTGAGGACGAAAACTTTGAGGAGATGCTCAGGAATTCTAAGTTTGTCAAATTAGGTCGACCAAAGGGTAAAACCGTTTCTGGGAGAATCACACACATTGTGGAAAACGACGGGAAAAAAGATTTGTATGTAGACTTTGGCTGGAAGTTTCACACGGTTTGTACGGAAGGTAGAAACATAGCAAGGTATGAACACGATGTTTGTTATTGCATTTTAAAGAAATGAAATTGTTTAAAACAGGGGACGTAGCCTGATTGTAATTTTTTACGCGATATCATATGCGTGATCATTATGGATATTCTCCAAACAATTCTCTGTTGATTTTTCTTGCTACTGAAAAGAAGAAGTTAACAGTCAAGAAGATCCTTAGTTTGCGATCATTTCGTTTTACTCTCATCGCTTTTAAATGGTGTGATACCATACTTGCCAACTCTCCTGGATAATTTTTTATTCGGGAGTCTCCCGGTCTACAGTACGCAGAGATGCCAACCTCTGGAAATCTTAAATCTGGAGATTTTTCTTTTATAACACTCTGGCATCAAACTCACCCCCCCCCCAAGAAAAAAGTGGCACCCCCTCTCCATCAAATCGACCTTCACCCCCTCTCCATCAAATCGACCTTCACCCCCCAAATCGTGTAAGTAATAGCTTCCAATGTTCACCTTAAAAAAGGAAGATTTCCAAAGTCTTCTGAGGATGACTGAAGACTTTCAAAGTTGACCTCAAGATTTCCGAAATTTACCGAGGAATTTCGATGGTTTCCAAAGTTGATCGGAAGTCTTCTGAAGAGTTTCCGATGTTGGCCGAGAAAAATAGGAAGGTTTCCCAGATATTCAGAAGAAAAGAAAAATCTACCGACATGCTGAATCTTGCAATCACACACAAGTTGGAAGTGGAAAATATTGGCGGGAGACCGGGCATTTATTTCTTGGGTTGTTATTGGTTAACAGAGATCCAATCAGACAGTCTGTTGTATGGTAGTGAAAAAGCATTTTTTTTTAGTTTCCGTCAACATTTTGTGGTTAAAAGATTGCTTAATAAAAAAGTGCCTGAAAACGCGAGTTGAGGTTAAAAAACCTAAATTATTTTGATTTGGGTATTTGAGGCAGGACATTTGCTCCCAGTGGTGCAAAGCTTCAAAGTCGCTTTTATCTGGGAGATTTGGTTATCCGTATGGTAGACCAGGAGATTCATTCTGTATCCGGGAAAGGTGGCATATATGAGTACGGTTCACCAAATCTCCCGGATAGAAGCGATGAACTGGCTTTCAAAGTCTTGTTTTACTGAAGGCTATCATCCATTTTCATTTTACAAACTTGTCTCGCTGTTTCTCTAAGCACTTTTCATGTAACAAAATGTTGACAGAAACCAAACAAAAGTACCATATTCTTTGTTTCGGGAAGGGAGATCGATTTTATTGGGGGCAGAGACATAAAGTTTCTTTTAGTTACAAGGGGTACCGAGTTGATGCAGTGATTGCATGAGGAAAATTCTCAGAAATATTTCCTTATAACCCCATACATAAATTATGCATTCCATTTGATAAAGATTAAATATAAAGGTTTCTTTGCAACACTAGATGCATAATTAATGTATGGGGTTATATGGAAATCTTGTCAAATTCTCCTGATTTTAGATCTCCACAGGTTGGCATCTCTGCCATACCCTAAGGAGAAATTTGATGTGAGTTATTTCTAACTGGGTGTTTCATTCCCATAAGTGATCAAGAAAGAATTTCTCCTGTAAAAATCAATACAATCAGGGCTCGACACAGCCTAGCAGAAATTTTGTTTTGGCTAGTGGTTTTCGATTTCCACTAGCCAGTTTGGCTAGTAAACAAACTGAAATTGTTGTAACATCTAAGATGTCACTAGCCACTTTGCTAGTAAGTTGAAAAGTTAGTGACAATATTAAGCAGATGAGCAGTGAGAATAAATAAAACATCAATCAAGGGATTATCAGTTGATCCAATACCAAATTCTCCAAACTAACATCATAAGAATTGTGTGGCATACAGTAAGGTGAATTGCTAATGAGATATCTTGGGAGTGACAGTGTTAAATGCCACCGTTCAGTTCATAACATTTTTATCTTTTTATTTCTGTTTCAGTCAATACAAAGTGAATGACCTGGTGAAAATAAAACTGATTAACCTGGAAGCTGCAGAACATTTTCTCGGTCAAACCAGACACATAACATTATGTGAGGCTGATGCTAAACTTGAGGGCAAATTGGAACTGCATGATAAATACAGTGTGATGGAAAAGAAACTCAGTTGATCTTTTATGAAGTTCTCCTTAATCATTTTGATGAAATTACAGTAACATTCTGTGGATCATTTCACTGTCATTATATTGTGCGAGACATAATGTTGTATTGATCATTTCAGTGTCATCATATCGTGTGAGACAATGAATGTGGCTTTGATTTATGGTTATGTCGAGAGGATTGCATTCCCATCACCTGCCAGTGGACGATTTAGGAGAGGAGCCTGGGGGTCCTGGCCTCCTCCATTATTATGGGTAAAAAATTAAAACAAAATTAACATAGAGAAAAGAAAAGTTGGCAGGTGTACGTACACACACAAAACTGGGCTCCCCGTTGGCTCAAGGTCTGGGTTCCCCACTGCTGCCTATAGCTGTATAACAACTTCAGGAAAAATGATTATTAAGTCACAGATATCTTCATTTATCTTTAATTGGACATGCACAATACAAGGTTTGCAGTATTATAGTTTCCCTCATCTTGTATTTAACCTTTTCACTCTAACATCAGTATGCATATTCTCCATACTGTTTTCTTTACATTTCCTAAGGTGCTGACAAGGAGAATTTGTTTAACAATCAAAAAGTTCCTCACTCAGAAAATCATTTGCTTGCAAAAGAACAATTTGGGAAAGTGAACATACTTCCATACACCGAATAAGGGAAAGATAAAAACTGCAAACGGCAGTAACCAAATGAAAACTATTCCATAAAATCCGGGAACTAGTCATCGCTCCATTGTATGACATTGGTGACTTCACTATGGCGTTGTATCACTCGTACGATACAGCTATCAGATGAAGGGCTGTGTTGACGTAGAAATATCGCACAAGGTTTGGATGGATGCGATAAAATGTTTCGCCGTACAACCACTTCTTTTGTGTTGTGCTTAAAATGCAGAATGAGTTCACGAGAATCAAGCATAAGAAATGACACTGCAAGGCTCGCGAGTAAAACACGTCGCATGATGTGGAATCTTTCAAAAGCGGTCGTCACTATAACAAGTAGATTTCCAGGAAGACCAATGGCATTGATTAGGGCGTGGAAACCTGTAATTACTTCGTTAAAAATCATGTTTGAAAAGATACTCTTGACGTTTATCGGAGGATAAACTTTGTCTTATCTATGTCTTCTGGTATTGCGTGTATAAATTGCAGGTGTTCTTTCCTTTTTTCACCACCTTGGAAGAAGTGAGAGGAAATTGAAGTTTGATTGACGTTGCAAGACTATAATAATACTGAAATAACCCTAACATTTTAGAGTCAAAATCAGGCACAAAGAGGAAATTGAAGTTCAAATGACCAATAGCAGGTTTCCTCATTCTTTAGAAAGTAGAAGGCTTCCACTTGAAATTTCGAAAGTATTTAAGATGTTCACAGCATTTTCCTATTTTTCTTTCGATAAAAACACCTCTAAGGAGCGAGACACGAATTAAATGAAGCTTTCCTTACGTTACAAGACTAATGATATCGTGACATTTTGGGGTCAAATTCAAGTATAAAGGTAACAACACTCTTAATCCTGGTTTTTCATTCAGCAATGTCGAAAGACCCTGGAATTCATTTCTGCAAGCCAAATAAACACTTTATTGTCTTTCGTTGGCATGTTCAAATCAAACTTTTCCTTCATGACTAAAAATAAGTATTCACGACTTTCTACACCTTTTTACAGACGTTTCCCACAACTCTCCTTCTACTATCTACAATAGTTTTTGCTTCAAATGAGGTTAAGAGAATAATTAGTATTTTTCCCAAAAACCTCCATCAAACACACTGATATATTGGCATCAAATGGTAAGCGTTTGGAAGAGGAAAAATTTAAACAACAGTGGTGGCGAAAATCAACTTGTATGACTTTTTGGGGCCAGTTTAAAATCGTCAGTAATGTTTGGGATTCCGCGCATTTATCCTGGCCGCCCCTAACAACGTCTTCATTCGTTTTAAAATGGTTGGCAGGAACTTACAAACACTTGCTTTGACTTTGATTAAAGAATGAATTGGTTTTACCAACTGTATTGATGTTAATTGGCCATCGAAGAGTTTTTGCAGCTGATGTTTCGAGCGTGAGCGTTAGTTTCTTTCGCTCTGACGAAGGGTTAACGAGCCAGTTTACATTATAACACAGATTGTAAGTTCGTGCAATCAAATTCAATTGCGTGAGCGTGCTTCAATTTCCCACTGTGCACGCTGATAACGTCAGCAAACAAATGGCTGCGCCTCGAGCAACTCTCACGCATCATTCGTGCTCTCTAAACTTCCTACGTGCTTCAATTCTCGATGAACGCACGCTGACGCATGAACCAATTGTTAATTATCAACTCATTCAACCCCCAACCGACGCAGCAGCACAGCTTCTTTAGAAACTCTTTCCCCTTGTATTCAATTCTTACTGAAAAGAACATTGATAGGAAAAAGGCCTAAATTTCTTTGAGGAGCTTTACTTTTGTTTTTCCTCTTTTACTTATTATTGGAGTTTCAAAAAACTTCTCGACCATTTGACGCCGGTATTGTTTTTTTTTTTAGAGTAGCTAAGATGCAACTTTTATCTGTTGCAAGAAATTCAGTGATATGCTATCTCTGAGGATTTTACAAAGATTTCCTGCTTGGCATGTCTGGCTTTTGGTTAAATCTCATTTGTGGGCAATCCCATTCGAAGCCATTTGCAGCTCATTTGTGCTGTTCCATAATTAACAATGTAAAATTACTTTTCCGTGGTGGAAACTAAAAATATTATTTCGGTAAGATTAAGATGGATTGCTAATAATGAAGCGGTAACGCTCGTGAAGAAACATTATCTTGTCTATATTCAACGCAAAGGTTCGTCTAATCCTAAAAACCACCACCTCATAATCTGAGTGTTCACTCCTCCGCAGATGCGGCAAAACAGTTCTTTTGTTTTTTGTTTTTTTTTTTGTTTTGTTTTTTTTAAGGAAATGATAGCTTTAAAAAATTAGGCTTAACTTTTCAAATTATACGAGGTGTGAGACAAAGCTCAGTGGCTGATATTTTAAATACTAATTTGAAAAACAAAAATGAATCAAAACATATTTTGCATTTGAGACAGATGGCACATTTTGATTACCGATGTTAAAAAATGAGTATCGCGAGCGTGGGTAACGTATAGCTGAGCTAATCAATAGAGCATTACGCGTTCAACTGCCTTGAAAGTTTGATGGCCGCACTTATCACCGGAGTTTTTGTTGATAAGTGGATTACGCGTTCAACTTTCATGTCAGTAGGCGTTAGCCCTTCACACCCAAACATCAGTATGCATATTCTCCATACTGTTTTCCATACATTTCCTAAGGTACTGACAAGAAGAATTTGTTTAACAATCAAAAAGTTCCTCACTCAGAAAATCATTTCTTATTCTCATGATCTCAATGTTTGATTCTACGATGATAATGAAAGGAAAAATTAAATGTTAGTCACTGTAAGGAGTTAAGGAAATTTTCCAAGACAAGTTGCCATTAAAATGATGACAGTATTTAGTTTGGTGAAAAGTCTTCTTGGAAAACAAGAACTGAAATGAATAAAAACTGTAAAAAAGTGAAAGCAACCTTAATTAATGCTTGAATTTCTCAGAAGGTGCCATTTTGGCTCTTATGATTTTAAATGGTTGCCAATATTATAATCAGACAATAGCTCTCGTTTGTGCGAGTCCCATGAAGATAATATCAACAATCATGAAGCATGCAGACCATAAATCCAAGCAGAAAAAAGAGGTTCTGTACTTAGAGTACAAACCAAGGAAACAGGGTTAGTGAGATATTTATCAAATATCTGGGTTCAGACTTTTAAAATTACAGGTGGTACTGTGAAATACGGCCTGCTAAATTGACCAATCATAATCCACATACTGTCTTCATAACTCAGTTCAGTAACAAACAACAGACCATCAGCTACAGTGTATGTATTGGCTCATGAGTAAAATATGATTTAGTTGAGAGAATGCTTTCTAAAACAATTCTGATATATGTTAATGTTATTCTTGATAATAATTTTAATTGTTAATATTACAGTTTGATTTCATTGTGTTTTAAATTTGTCATTTATAATAAGTTTGTAATAATAGTTAGACCCATATCCAATAAAAAAAAAAAATCAGTCCCATTTAGGTAAAAGACTGGTTAAAATTAAAATTTTGGTATTTAGTAGTTTCAAACAAATTTCTTGAAAATAAAATTGGCATTACACAAATACCATCCGTGCTTTTTGCAACAAACTTGTGTCAATGAACTTGCCTAGTTGTTCACACTAGAACCTTTAGCCTGGCATTATTTAATATTTAAAACTTAGAATGATAAATAAAATAACTTAAGTGACCCATTGCTCCTCTCTATAATACAAATAAAATGGATTTGTGAACTCATATCTTAAACCTAAGAATTGATCCTTTTGGTCAACTTCGTGTATCACAAGACTCTACCCATTATTGAGTAGTTTTTCCTTGTAACTGAAGATGGTGTTTAATGAAGTCCACACAGGCCTGATGGCCAAATCGCACTGCCTCGTCAAGTGGTGAAAATCCCCACCTAAGTGGAAAGAAATTCACTTCCATTAAGCTGCTTGCTATTGCTACATTGAAAATTCTTGAAGGAGATAGTTTGATAGAAAATGTTCCCATTTTTGGGAAGCTAAATGTGATGCACTAATTTTCAAAACTCTTTTGAATTATTTTACCAGGCATGTTCAAATACAGAGAAGGATCATGCATAAGACAATCAAAATAGGGTTTAAGTCTTTGACTTTAGGGGTGCACAAATGCTTATGCTTATCACCATTTTCCAAGGCACAAAGTGGATAAGAGAGTGATTCCCCCTCCTTCCCACTGTCAGGGAAGCCTGATGAAGGGGGGGAGGTCACCTTACAATGGACTGGAATCCCGCCCAAAGGGGGGTAGTGATTCTTCTAGTCGTTTCATGCCAAGGAAACCGGAGTAACCTCCTGTTGGGTGAGCCACTGTGCTCAAGTAGAGACTTTACCTTTACCTGTTCACAATCAAATACAATTTGTAGTCAAATAACATATGAGAAATGAATTAAAAGTAATTGAAAATTGTTAAATTCTTGTCCTGTACCTATCTTTTGGATCAACTGGAACCTCGCATCTCTCTAAAAGAAACTTAATGACCTCATGATGGCCTGTTAACACAATAGATTTAAAAACAAAAAACCAAAAAAAAAAAAAAAACATTAACAGAGATGATCAGTACCATGGGTAACCCTAAATATTGTTAAAGTAACAGTACCTCTTTTTTATTGTCGAGACGGTTAACATGCCCAGCCAAACACTGATGTTGTTATTTCTTTGGGCTTACATGTCAAGATACTTTCAATTGGGAAATTTGAGGATAAAAAAAAAATAAGAGTCACAATGCAAAGAATGTTTACCATGACCCATCCAAGTACAGGCCCTGTGACTGTCCAGTAGGGCTTAATTTTACTGATTAGCTATAGACCAGCAGGAAAGAACATTTTTAGAGCTCCTCTTAAAAAGGCTTGGCTGTATCTATACATTAACCCTCAGTGTATTTTTTCTCCCCACAACGGATCAATTATGAACTTTTTTTTCCCTTGCCATTCTATATATTTTGTACTATTGCTATCTTACAGGTGATGAAAAAAGAATCTAGAAAGCTCTTCCCTGGTTGATTTTAAAATCCATTTCTTCCTTATAAATACCTTGAGCAGCAGCAACATGTAAAGCTGTCCTTCCATCATAATTTTGCATAGTCATGTCTGTGCCTGACAGATAATATCTAAAACCATTTGAGGTAAATTTAATAATTATTTAATTCTAGCTAAAGTGCATATAAACAAGCATTATAATCACAGTTATTTACAATGGTCTCCACAATAGTGCTACTAGGCTCTTCCGATCCTGAAAAACCATGCATGCATCTTTTTTTGACTGAAAATGTTTCTTGTACATGTTTCTTGTACATGAATGTAAAGAACACTGCTTCTTACTATACAGCCATTTACAACTCTATAAAAATGTAATGATAAATAAGATCTAGGAATTGTGTTTAATAAAAAAGCATCATCATCATCATCATTAATATATATTTCAAACTCCTATTCTCTACCTTCTCAGGGCAGTTACATCTCCAGAACTTGCAGCATAAAGAAGATAAACAACTTTTTCTCCCTGATGAAAAAGGTAATTTTCTTTATACAAGAAATTCCACTTGAAAAGTAAAAAGTGATTCCTTCATTAAGTAAAATTATTGTTAGAATTAACTTTCGATCAAATAACTAGAAATAAATAAATGGTTAACTTACAGTTTATCTTATAAAATATTAAACTTGCTGGTCTTAGTGGGTGTGGCAGACAAGAGGCACTGTTAATGGGTTAAGGGAGCTAGGCAAAGGAGAGATCTAAAGAAAATAAATGAATCCCTGCGTCGTTTGACGACGCAGTTGGAATGCTGAGAGAGAATACAAGGAACGCTTTTGCGGGTCTCGAGTTTCACGAGCCACCACAGGTGGAGAGAAGAGGCTCAGCTTATGGGTGCAATGTCCCTATTATCACAGAAGTTGGTAAGTGCTTTCAAGCCTTAACTAGTTTTCCTGGTAGGGGCGCCTTTCTGGAAGAGAATGAGCTCCTGCCTCTTTTGATTAAGGTTCAATAACAATAATAATAATAATAAGCAAGCTTGTAACCCTCACACTTCATTCCTGACATATATACACATCTGCTTCTGTATATGTAGAATTCTGCACGTATACAAACAATTCACGATATTTGATACCACTAGTATATGATGTTTCATCAAAATTAGCTTCTCTCTTCAAAATTCAGTGACTCCATACCTTAGCAAATCATAGTTACTTAAATTGTTCAACATTTTATCAGAGGACCTTAAGTTAAAATTATGAACCATAACTTGATCAAACTGTACCTGTACTTCTGCCTTTCTTCTTCTTGGATCCAGTTTTCTACCCGATGAGGCACCCTTCAAGTCATAGTTGTGGAAATTGAACAAGCTGACAAGTTCCTGCAAAATATGACCTTTGAAATCTCTAAAAAAAAAAACCAAATTCATTGAAATGAACTGAGTGTTAACCCAATTGTCGTCATTGTTCTTATCATCATTGACCTAAAATCATTGCTATCCTCAACATCCCTATTATCCTCAGTATCACAGTTAATTGCATAATCGCCGTCACAATTATCATCATTAATAAATTATAATGTAATAGTAATCAGCAGGCACTGTCGCCTCCATAGTAATTGTAGTCATCACAATTCTCTTTAACAAGGATCATGAATCGATCAGAGATGAAAGCAGAATTTCCAACAGAGGCAGCCAAAAGCATTGTGGCAAGGGCACAAGTCCTCCCCCTTTTATAAGGATAAAGTGGTAGCCTGTCTCTTTCCTCACCCCCACCCCCCTTGCTCTCTACCACCACAAAATACCAACCTGATCACCAGAATCACCTTTATGAAAGGTATGTGGACATGGAGCTTTAACTTTGCTTGATTTTCACAATTACCTTACAAAACTGCATTCCTCTGACACTGTTACCTAGATCATCCAGTGGCGGTGACCACACCATGATACCGCAAACTTTAGGAACAACAATCAATATCGCACCACTTACACCTGACTTGGCTGGTAAGCCTACCTGAAAAAATAACAGTTGAGAAAATTCAGGAAAAATGTTACAAGAATGGACACCAAATGAGAATCTTTAATTTTTGTAAATTTTATGGAAGAGCTCATTATGATACCGATAGATATGAAAATCTCAGCATTTCAACTCTTTCTGTGGAAATCTGAATACCATGGAAGTATTTCTAAGAACTTATACTTGTATCAAAAAATTTAAAACATGCCAATATGCAGGCATGTGATAACAAAACTGTAAGCATGGTGACTGCAACTAGATTGTGGTATTATTGTCCTCATGATCTCTGATGCAATGGGCCATAGCACTATTTTTGAAACATTCCTGACCATGTGTTCCAAGTTCTCTGAGCTTAGCAGAAAAACAATACTAATTAATTAATAAAATATGTACATTCTGTTTGACTTTTCTCCTTACATGAAAGGCAAATTGTCCTGAGTAATCATACAATCCACAAGAGAGCATGAGGGATAGTGTATGCTGTACAGTCTGTGAGCTGAATATCTGCAACAGAAAAATTTAAATTGTCTTAAACCTGTTTTGCCACACCACTTGACCATTTCAATTTAAACACAAAACCGGCTTAAAGTACATGCTCCTTGATTCATCATGAAACACATAGTTACATTTATTTAGAGTCTTGGCAGTAAGTTTCAAATTTTTACCAATAATGTACACAAAGAGCCAGGAGCGAGAGCTCAATAAAAGTCCCTTAAAATTCTTAAATGTCTTTGATGAATAAACATTATTAATAAAATGAATCATTAATGAAAAAGGTGCAATAACTACACAAAGTTCTTATACATTAAAAATTCATATTACTTTTTGACCAGTCAGGGGACAAATTCCACCATTTGCCAAGGTTGCTGCCATAACACTACCAGCATCGCAGTTAGTTTCTGTTGAGCAAGTCTGCAAAAAAAATGTTGCTGCCATTTGAGTTAATCATAGCTAAAATCTTGTGAAATTAATAAGAAATCCAATTCACAATTCATTAGAAGTATTTGTAATAATATTAATGACCCACATTGTAATTCAGTGTATGCTGCAAAAAGGTTGAATGAACCATCATTATTATTATTATTACTAATTTAGAAAATAAAGCTGAATAATGATAATTTAGCAACTCACATGAAAATACAGTTCAAAAGTGTCCATAAGATTGGTGTTAGGTGGAAAAGCCTTCAATAAAAACAAGAAGTAAATCAAATTTATTCATTTGGCACTGTAACATCTGATGATGCTTCTCTATATCTTTAAAGCTTTTGGAATTTAAATTATCATCTAGTATTTATTCATGGTGTTGGTGGTCCTAGATAGAGCTCCATGTCAAACAAACATGTACAATATGAAATACAGTACAGGAAATAAATTTTAAGTGAAAATATGTACACTGTCTGTTGTGACTTAATTGTCAAGAAAATACAGTACAGGAAATACGGTACAGGAAATACAGTACAGGAAATACGGTACAGGAAATACGGTACAGGAAATACGGTACAGGAAATACGGTACAGGAAATAAATTTTAAGTGAAAATATGTCCACTGTATGTTGTGACCTGTCAAGGAGATGACAAAAATATTTCACAAAAAGTGGAAGTCACCTTGCTCCTTAGTTTGCATCAAAATCAGAATCTATTTCAAACTACATAATTCTGAATGTGCTCATGCTTATATAATTCATAATGTAACAATAGGATTAAAGTAGAGATCGTTTTACGTCAGGTGACCTTACCACAAAGGTCACGTGTGTGCAACTGTCGAGCTATGTCGGGAGAACACAAGCTCTGAATATATATGTATTGAGTTCTGAGTTAAGCCTCTTGTATCTTGTTGTTTGTAATCTTGCAGCTTGTTACACATAATGCAATGCAATACAAGAGGTGTCCCAGTTTCATTTAGTAGAGAGTAGAGACTGGCTTGACCTAACCTGGCTGACACCAGCTGGCACTATCCATAATATTCAATTTTAATAAATTGCAGTTGTAATATATAAATCATAACTGATTACAATTAGCCAATTAGTAATGAACAATGATTACAATTTGTTTTAACAAATTTGGTTTCTGTTCAGTGTTGTCAGTGATAAAGTTCAGTTTAGTTGAATCAGACAAGGTTCAATTTGTTTAAGGTCTCATATACTCAATTTCTTCCTGCCTTTTGCTCTAGAGAGGATTTCTGTGAGTTTTCATTCTCACTCAGTTTTCTGTTTGTTCACATGCATCAGACATGTTTCACCAACCTTGTGAGCATTCATGTAGTATCCCAATGCATAGTTTTTGTCAGCAGTTTCACGCTCAGATAAAAAGCTAAAAAAATCAATTTTTCAATTAATTAATAATTAACAAATTAAATGAACAGGTTCAAGCAACTTTAGACAGTCATGTAATGCATTGATATTAGTGGGGTGTGTAATAAGTCCCTAAATGATGTCACAATAACTTTATCGTTGTAGTAGTGATAATAACAATTATTAATAGTAATAATAATTTTAACTTACAATAAATCGATAATAATTATTATAATAACCTCATGTCAGTGTTATATTGTCTCAGCCTTTGGCTTCCACATAAATTATAACTCAGACCTCAGTTTTGATAGAATTTTATCACTTAGAGTATGAATTTGTCTCTCTTTTCACTATAATTTTCATAGTTTTGAATTCCCATTTCAAAAATTTTGTAAACTGAGCTGGGAAATTCCGTGCTAATTACAATTCACATCTAATTATACAATACTCAATAATGAGTAACCAGAATTATTCATTACAATAAACCATAACAATTTTATTGTGACTGAATCAAGAAATGCAACTTACGTAGAATTACTAAATCCAATGAATTCCCCACCAGCAATATGTTTAAATTTATCTTGAACCTGTATTAATTGGAAACAACATTATGACAAAATGATGGCTGGTCCTTAGCTTACTTATTACATTACACTAAAATAATTTTGAAGACATGTAGAGAAAGGTCTGAATATTTATTTAACAATTATTCTACAAGTGCGCGTTGGATATCAGATGATAGATAGCCAATGAAGCACATATTGCCGAGTTGGCTATAATCGTCTCATAATTCCAATAAGCGCAAGTGGAATAATTGTTTTATTAAAAAAACACGCCCCTAAGATATTAGACAAATCCTCTTGACTTTGTTTTGTAAGAAGAAACCAGATGTTACAATGTACAGATATTAGATTATGGTATATTGGCTCATATACCATAATGGCTAAGCCAATAAAAAGTTTGAATTGCCTTATCCAATGATCCAGTTTTTAATAAAACCAATTATTAAAAACTGGATCATTGGATTATGCAATTCAAGACTTTTTATTGGCTTAGCCATTATGGTATATGAGCCAATATACCATAATCTACAAATATAGTAAGCGTTCACGTCAGCTTAAAATTAAAAGGGAGCTAAAAAATTTGTCTAATATAAAGATTTGCCTAATATCTTAGTGGGCGTTTTTAATAAAACAATTATTCCACTCGCGCTTCGTGGATATGAGATGATTATAGCCAACGCACGCTCGTGGAATAATTGTTAAATAGCCAACATCAGTCGATATTTGAGCTAGAGTTCAACCCTTTCACTCCAAGAGTGACTAGCGTAATCTCTCCTTGAAATATCAATCCTAAATCGTACATTAAGGTCACAAGAATAAAGGAAATAGTCATCGATTGAAAAAGCTCTTGATTGTTAAACAAATTCTCCTTGTCAGCACCTTAGAAAATGTACGGAGAACACTATGGAGAAAATGCATACTGATGCTAGGGTGTAAAAAGTTAATCCACTTTATGTAGTGGATCATGTGAGGATCAAGGTATCTAAGATACTCGGTATGTTCTCTCGAATAAGACCTTCACTAACGCTAGAAGCTGCAAATAGACTTTATGAAGCCATGGTCCTCCCGGTTCTAGATTATTATGATACTGTGTGGAATGAATGTGGGCAAGGAAACAGTGACAAGATTGAACGACTACAGCGACGAGCAGTAAGGATCGTCTTACAGTGTAACT
The DNA here is from genome assembly GCF_964205215.1 of Stylophora pistillata. Taxonomy (NCBI): domain Eukaryota; kingdom Metazoa; phylum Cnidaria; class Anthozoa; order Scleractinia; family Pocilloporidae; genus Stylophora; species Stylophora pistillata. The sequence continues at coordinate 47,698,434 of NC_142520.1, read as the reverse complement.
CCAAAGATGCCTCAAAAATAACAACTGATGAAGCTATGACTAAACTGGGCTGGGAACCCCTCTATTATAGAAGACGAACACATATTTTTAGATTTGTTAATGAGTGCATTGCAAATAGAATTCCCAGATATCTTTTTAATTATTTTAATGTAAGAATTCATGACATTCACAGCTACAATACTAAAAATAATGATGGTCTTATTTTAGAAAAAGTTAAATTAGAATGCACCAAGCATGCTTTTTTTAATAAAGGTGCAAAAATCTTTAATGATTTTAAATAACTTTTAATAATTCGTAAAATTTATTATTGTCTGAATTTACTTTCGTTTATTGTAACTATTTTATAATTTACTCTAAATTGATTTCTATTTATTTTTTTTAACAGGACCTGCATTGATAGCAGTTCTCTTTCCTAAACTGAAGCAGCAATCCTGTATATATATGTTTAAACTATTATTACTATTATTATTATAATTATTATTATTATTGTGTAGTGATATGCAGAAGGTGACCAAGGGTATCATATTACATATCTCATCGACAAAATAAGTATTTTTAATGGGGATTCTAATCCATTGCAAGAACCCTGGGCCCTGGGCCCCCAGACAGTTCGTTCAATCTTCCCGACAGTTTTTTTTTTTTTCATATTCTATGACAATTAATGTAGAGTTCTGACTACTTCCTTCACCTTTTACACCCTAACATCAGTATGCATATTCTCCATACTTTTAGATATATCAACAAAGTTGAAATGGTAAATTGGCCACCATAACGATTACAAAAGCTGATGTTTCAAGCGTTAGCCCTCTGTCATTCACTCCGATGAAGGGCTAACGCTCGAAACGTCAGCTTTTGTAATCGTTACGGTGGCCAATTTACCATTTCAACTTTGTTGATATATCCAAATTATTTCGTTACTCCCACCGACGCAGCCCCAAACAGTTTCTTTCGAAACTATCAGCCTTTATTCTCCATACTGTTCTCTATACATTTCCCTAAGTGCTGACAAGGAGAATTTGTTTAACAATCAAGAGCTACTTAAATTAGTTGGTGATCGCTTCCTTTATTCTCGTGACTTTAATATGTGATTTATGAGTGATATTATTAGGAGAAATCAGATGCTAATCACTTAAAGGATTAAAAGTAGATGCTCCGATAGATGATCAGGATGTGATGTCCAAGAACTTTACACCAGGACTGCAGCCTAGTTGGGCTTACTCCATGTGCAAGGCTGTGCTCTAAGGGAAATTGAATGGAGTCCAGTGCTCTGAATCTGTGAAATACAGGGTGCCCAGTATAATTTATGCTTTGTATGAAAAAACTAGAATTCCTGAGTCGCCCAAGAGCAAAAGTAAGGCACCAGGGGCCACTGGGCGCTGTTAGAGCACAGCCTTGATGTGGTTTCAAACATGCTATCCCCTTTGAAATGTCTCTGCATTTGCATTTAATTTATTATTTATTATTTATTATTTATTATTTATTTAATAACAAACTGAAGTTGTTTCAATCAATTATCATAACAGAATCAATGATAATGTTAACACTCACATATTCATATCTGTCTGCCAATGGCCATTCAGGCTGGAAGATGAACATAAAAATTAATTCATGATAGTACACACCTTTTTTAAAAACCTAAATTCTTTTGGTTGAAGACATTTATCCATGCTTACAAATGATCTATTGCTGACATAATAATATCTAGCTTGTAATTTCAGCCACCAATTCCTAAAATAATATTTACCTTTTGAAGTGCACACAGAAGAAGAGCACCAGAATTCAACATTGGATTATGAGGTTGATCTGCAGAATGCACAAAAAAAATTCCCCAGAGAACTAAGAGAAAAACATGGCACAACATAATTGAAAAAACACTTAAAAATGAATATTTTAAAATCATGAACATCATCTTTTCATAATTATTGTATTTTTTCAGTTCAAGTTGTTACCCCTCAGCTTAAACAATCTACATGCATTTCACCTGTAATGCATGGCACCTATTTTGTTCCTTTTCCTTTGCACATTGTGTCATCATTTTCTGCATGTATTGCATACCCATCAGAAATTTTATGCATGCCCTTTTTACTGTCAGTTGTTCATGTTTCAACAAATGCGTGCAGAATTTAGTAAGGAAAAATTACTTATTGGTCACCCCTAAAAGTAGAAGGAAATTCCATACAGTCATATTTTTAGTTACAAGGTCTTTTATGCATGGAGCAGGCTAAAACCATTTGAAACGCCAGAAAAGAATCTGGAATGTACTGGTAAGTACAAAATTAGCCAATCAGCAACCTTTTAACTTAATAAGTTGGCTTTGCTATAGTCAGGAAGTAAAAACTATCCAATCATCAATCAGTATTGCAACAGATATTCATCAATAACAAACTTGTAAAGGACAAGTTTGACTTTATGAGTTTGAAATATACTGAATTGAAGCAGCCTAACATTCTACTATAAAGAGATCCACTCAATTATTTAAAGACAAAATGTTACCCTGTAACAGTTCAAATACTAACCCTGGCTATTCAAGTGCAAGTAGTTAAATGTTTGACCACTGGGTTCTCGTCCTACATATCTATGTACCTGGTATAAATAAAATTTATTTCAAAATGTACAGCTAGAAGATTAATTAAAATATGAAGAAGATTCATTTTCATTAATTCTAATTAATATTCATCAATTATTAGAACTTTTGAGTGGCACACTATTGGGGGGAGGAATTTTCGATGGATCAGTAACCCATTCAGAAGACATAGACATACTCCCACAATCATTCACTTCACATTACAGAATTTGGTTGTGGAAACACTCCAGCCAGTCATAATGAGATCATCACAGCAAAGTTGACCTTCTATATATCACACTTTAGGTATCTTCTACATTTGGACTACTCTCACTATATACCTCTCGTAAGTCAAAACAAACAAACTGTAGATCTCACTTTACTACTGAACAACTACAAATCCACCAACTGAAGAAACCTTATGTGATCAAAAATTACTTAATATAAAAAAAAAACATATTCAAAATTATGATATTATAATTATAGTAACTTAATACACTGGTTTTTTTTTTACTGAAAGTAATTTTATGCTCCACTACTAACGAGTACAATCATGACTATACTGTTACTGAACAGTACTTATGAATGTCATGATTTGACATTTGTATTTCTTGAATCCCTTTTTTTGAGTGGCAATTAATGAAGTCACTTTTTTTGAGAATTTTTCCTCAAAATAATGAGAACTGGTGTAGATCGATCTAGCTATTCTACTCACCACTTCTGCTGTTAAGTCTTCCAAAACTATTGGATAGTGAAGACATTTGGATACTGACTGAAGGCAAAAGTGAACTTTGTCGTCCCCAATTGAAAATCTGATGAAAGAAACAACATCAAAACCATTATCAAATGAATGATCATTATCAATATTATTTAGATTTATCATTTGTCTAGTTATATTTAATGATTCTTAGATTATCTTTTGTATAGTTTTTGCGTGACCCTTTTTAATATCATAATTGTAACTTGAAATATGTACTTTTATCTTGAGAGAATAAAGATTACTATTATTATTATTGTAAAACTTTTTCTTTCTGCAAGTCCTATCTTCTTGTATCCCTTGCTTAATTCTACTGTCAGTATAATAGTTACTCCCTATAAAAATATACATTGTAAATCATTGAATAAATCATATATTAATAATTGGTACAGTACATAACTCAACTTCCACAAAATTAGTGTTCTCCTTTTTGGGTGGTGACAAGTAAAATTTACAGCTTGTAGCATCTCTAACTGTGTTAAACCTAGAATCCCTTGGAATTCTTGAAAACTCATGATTGAAGTAAAAGGATTCCTCTCCAGGTTTGAAAAGTGTATTTAACCAGCCATGCTTATAAAAAAGGTGAGAATACTGACTGTAAAATATAATTGCCCATGAAATATTTCAAAACAAGCAACATATACAACCACAGAAACAATTCACTTAAGTTAAGTATACATTTTGAATGGACAAAACTATAATATTAAGCTATTAGCTTAATTAGTTTTGTCCATTCAAAAGGTTTGTGACTACCTCTGCCCATCAACTGAACAAACAGCCATGCCCCAGAGGTTAGGATCAAACTTTGCCAACTGTGGAATGTAATCAGCTACCTATGGTAGGAAATTGATTCATCACTTAATACAAGAATCAATTATTTATTAACAACACATTATCATACATTAAATATTACTGGATCCAAAGGAAAAAAAGTAACACAATCAAACCATGGAGAGGCCAGTGGCTTGGATTATCAACTTTTCTTTTTACTGCACATGAAAGGGATTTTAATAACTCAAGGAGATGCTAGTTGACAAAGAGAATAAGTTTGCTAGCCATCAGTTTCTCACTGTACTCAGATTTAAGGTTGGCAGTCTCCCCACAGAAGACAGACTGAGTTCTAATTATGGCCGTCCAAACAGACTCTGGAAAGAAGACAATCCTAAGTAACAGGGGCACTTGACAACATGTGGAAGATCATATTGATGGTGCAATACTGTTACCCAGACTAGACAAACCTGCCTTAATTTAGCTTTAGCTTCAGCTGGTCCAGTTTCATTTGCATTTTTCAGTTTATCTCCAGTCAAAGTTGAACATCAAACTGAACCACCACAGAAAATACCCAGTCCAAAATATAATTGACATCAGTGTGGCCATCACTACAAAGGTTAAGCTACAATTTCCCTCTGCATCACCTTGAGTTTTGATGAAGTACATTGTTTGATAAGGCTCAAGCTAAAGGTTTAAAAAGGCCATTTATGATCTTACCTTTCCTTCACTGTTTGGTTTACATTTCTGATATATTTCCTCAATATGTTTCGTAAACTGACTAAATTCTGGAATCACAGAATCTCCACAAAGTGCCTTCTCTATCAGGACAATATTCTTTTGGATAGATCTAAAGGAAATTAGTATGTTAAACTCAGTAACTAAATTTAATATCAATCAACCGTCTAAGTCAGTAAATGTACAGTGAGTATTATGAATATATCATAGCTGAAACAAAAATCAGATCATGAAATTAAAAGAAAGGATTGCCAAATAAAGATCTTGACTGCTTTAAATAACCAAGTTGTCCTTATCAATTCAATAGAAATATAAAGTGTTAGAATACATGCCCCAATATCATGACCAATATACCTGCACGCTTATCACAATGTTTATCGCAGTTAATCGTGGCTTATCGTTAATAGTACAAAACCACTTTAGGAAATGCCACAAAATTGTATAGGTGATACTATGCCAAGTATGTTAACTTTCAGAGCCACTTGTGAATGATTGTTTAAAAGTCTGTGAAATACGCAATAAAAATCAGTTGTTACTCCCACTTGCATGATGCATATGTACTAGTTACAACATGGTAACATCAGTAAACCTAACATCACATCATGAAATTAAAAAAAAAGGACTGCCAACTAAAGAAGATCTTGACTGCTTTTAATAACCAAATTCTCCTTGTCAATACCATAAAAATGTAGAGAGATCAGTATTTAGAACATGCATACTGATCAATACAAAGTAAACTTAAAGGTGATTGAACAACTTAAAAGAGCTTAAGTCCCCTTGGGGGGGGGGGAGGGAGACTCAAATCACTAATCTGTTAAAGGATCACAATTTTAGATTCATTCTTATTATGATCCAAACTTTTTACTGAGTAGACTTTGATGACTGTTGTTTTTTCAAATTAAACTTCATGTGTAGAATCTTGATTTCTCAAATCCTTCAGTTGGTTTTTCTGCACTCACTGATTTTATTTCAATTTATTTTTAACATTCCCAAAATGAAAACCTTTATTGAATTTACTTTTGCTGAATGGTCATGAGATCAGGATTCTACCATGTAAATAAAATTGTAATTATCAACTACATTAAAACATTACTCTTCATCAAAAGATAAAAAGAAATTGAAAAGTATAAATTTTTTTTATTTGCTACCTTCTGAATGTTTTCTCATCTACAAATCCTTCAAAATTTTCTTGTTGTAAATACTGTGCAAAGTTTGCCATTGTTTCTTGCAACCTTGGATCTTTGACTCTAAAGCCAGCTTCTTTCAGAGCCTAAAAACAGAAAATTGATTACAAATTACAATTAAATTAAAAACTGTTACATATTGCAAGTCAAATCCTGCAGTTATCACTACTGTATTCTTTTCAGTGAAACTTACAGCTATAAACTTTGCAACAGGTACATTTCCATCTTCATTTTTGAAGGCTTGGTATATCACATCTCCATCTGATCCACTAATTAGGAATAAAAAACACTTCTATTTTAGTTGTTACATCTCTCCATTTCACTATCACAGTCTTATCCACACTTTTAGTCTGGTATTTTCAATTCTAATTATAGATTATGTAATCTTGTCTATAGACAAGGGAGGAGGGGGTATGTAGTCCCTACCCCCTCTTCCCCCATCCTGCATTATCATCAGTATCACCTCTGCATCAAACATTAACTAAAGTTAATGAGAATAAAGGAAATGATCACCTACTACAAAAGCCTTTGATTGTTTCACAAATTCTTCTGGATAATAATACAGAAAATGTGTAGAAAAGGGTGTGGAGAATATGCATTCTGATGTTAGCATGTAAGGGGTTAACTGATTGTATGGATACTACGAGCTCTAATTGAAATTCATATTGTACGTACTTATTCAGATCATGGAAACTAAAGGGCTAAAAAAGGGGTGGCTCTATGACGTGGTGAGGTTCCTCTACACGTATAACTTTACAGAAACGTCCTTAGCGTACAATCTTTCGCAAAAAATTAAAACATGGCACAATATTTATCATTAATTGTGAAAGGTTAGTGTCTATAGCAGTACGACAAACCTGTGTGTTCCACTGATACTGTTTATATGCCGCGACAAGGGTCCAAAAAAACACATACACTTTCGAAATACCCGCCGAAGATTTAGACTGCCATCTATGGTTTGAGATCTTTGACACACGCGAAAAAATATTGTCATTTTAAATTACTTTCAGTTTCGGTTCATAACTTTCATTGATGTAGTGGTAAACGATGATGATATATTCTTCCAGGCGTAAAATTTTAATCACAATTTGGACTGTAAGGCCTGGGTCCAACTAGCTGTTTCCCGCCTGATTTTGGTTTCGTTGCTCTAAAAATGGAGAAATTTAATTCAGACGTCGCTTCTCTCGAGAACGTTTTCGCGAATTTCAATAATAGTAACCCTGAAAATGTCACAGAGACGAAGTTCGTGACTTGTGACAAGGAGCACGAGTTTCTGATTTGGTTCATACCATCTAAAACTTGTCATCCTCTGCGACAAATTGTCGGTAAAGTATCAACCGCTTTCCTCGTTGTTGGCAAAAGTTTACGAGCTGATTGCAACGACACTACAGAATCTGTTGGGGAAATAACCCCTCAGATTACAAGATTCAAGAACGAAAAAGTTCCCGTAGGAAAACCACTTTCCCAAGAAGTATTTTTTCTCACAGGCGGCGAGCCATTGCAGTCTTATACTGGCGTGAGCAAATACAACATTCACGACTTGAAAGGTTGTACAACTGAATGGGTATTGTCAGTGGAAAATGTGCATCCGTGTCCACTCGAAGCAGCCAGGTATTTCCTTTCCGTCTACGCAAACGCTTTGAGAGGTTCTCAGCGACCTACTGAAGTGTGGATCTGCGTCGATGGTACATTAAAGAATCCACAAGGCATAATTTACCTCGGTATGATCCCTGAACATGAAACTGTCGGTGGAAAAACCGTGAGACACGTGATTTGTAACGGCAAGAACGAGCCGATTACTGCTAGAAAAGATCTTCCAGAGTTCAGCTCCTTCCTGCATCATCATCTGTCATCCACTTTGTCAACGACCTTTGTTGAGACCCATGGCTATGCACTATATGATGTGATGGGTGTATCAAATTTCAGTGCACAAGACAGGGAAAACAGTAGAATTACAGTTGAGTTAACATGGAGTGGTGTCAGTTCTCTTCTACAGACTCATCCTCATTCCTGCGATGGTGTTCTCCATATAAGGAACATTCCAGGCAGCGTTCATCTTGCAACACGTTCTCTGTATCTGGAATTGGTGCGAGTGGAAGCTTTCTTCAAGATATCAGGAGAAGAGGAATATTCTTGGCCACAACCTGCAGTTACCAGTGAAAAAACAATTGTTTCACAAATGGATGGATTCTTTGCCAAGCTTAATTCCAGTAACATATTTCCATCAGTGGTTGATGAAGAGGAGAGCAAGGAGGATGCAGATGATTGCACTTTTGCTGAGGCATCAATGGCCCACCTGACGTTTCAAGAATTTGCCAGAAAGGATTTGGATTTCACTGAAAGACTTTGGCTTTTGCTGAAGGATTGTGTTGATGAAGATGATCTTGTTGGTTCATTGCAAATGTGTTGTGTGGCTCTGTTCAACAGCAAATGTCAACCTGTTGTCCACAGTTCTAACACAACTTCATTAGCAGTTTTTATCAGGGATTTACTGCAGTTTGAAACTAAAGAACAGTTAGAGAAACTTCAAACCAGGGCCAAGAAATTCTTATCTTCTGATTCTGCCATCCGATGCCTGGTAGAAATTGGCTGCGAAAAACTTGCAAGGGACTATACCCAATATTTTATCCAACAAGAGCTTGCCACCATGGGACAACTGGCCAACTATCTAGACAACAAAGCCCCACTGGGCACCCGAGTCTCTCACGTAACAAAGCTTCATCAAATACTAGAGCTGGTTGTCACTGCCAAATCAGTAACCAGACTTGGCCATGAAAATCTAAGATCCCTGACCCAAAGTGCTTTGATGTATTATCAGACACGGACAGACTCTGATTCCCAGCATCCCACTTTCTCACTGTCATTGCCTGCATTTGGATCTACCTCAGGAGCAGCTGTGAAGAGCATCTGTGCATCATCTAATCCAGCAGTTTGGTGTGTTTCCTTCAAGTCAAAAACAAAGACTGGAAATCACACCACAATGGTGCAATTAAGCACAAGTCACCCAGGCAGCGGAATTTCTGTAAGCCCTGTGTATGATGTCTCTGAAGTGAATGATGAAGACTTTGATTCAGACAAGGAGAAATTTCAGTATTTTCTGACCTGTGCTAAGCAGGTGACAATGCCAGTTGTGTAACAATCTTGCCAATGGAAAGAACTGAACACATTGTCCATTCTCAGAAGTTGTTAAACAAATTGATGAACATTTTGTCAGAATGTTCATGGTATGCACCTCTAGTTACAGAGTCTGAATTTATATAATTGGAATTGCTGTAGCTGAAAGAAATGTGAGCATTCAAATTTCCTGTTTTACCTGTCAACTCCCTTGATCTGTTCATAAATTTACTTCAAACTTCTATATGTCTCCTTCATAAAATGGTTTTATTAAGAAAGTTTAGTGTTATGATCATAACAGACTAGCAGATAATGTCACATATTCTCATCACCCATTTGGAAGATATTGTTTTGAAATGACATGGAAAAGTTAGTGGTTGATAACTTTTGAAGGTTAAAGTTGTTGTTGCTCCATCTTTACGGCAAAAATTGCATTCAATAAATTTTTGTTCAAACTGAATATTGGAAAGGACATTGTAAAGAGAAGGTACAGAAAATCACTTTTTGTAGTCAAGGATTTGAGATTGTCAATTATTGTTCTTTTTGATAAAGGCTTGTTGGAAACTTCCTTCCTTTATGTATTCTTGAACTATGGGTTACTATATAATGACACCACTGAGCTAACCATTGAGCTATCCATTGAGCTAACCGCCTCCCGGTTAGCTCAATGGATAGAGCACTGGACTGTAGTGCGGGAGGTCGAGGGTTTGAGTGCCGGCCGGACCAACACTCAAGGTCTTAAAATAATTGAGAAGAATTTGCTACCTTTTTATAACATCAAGAAATGGTTAGATATTCTAGTCTTCTCGGATAGGGATGAATAAATGGAGGTCCCATCTCCTGCAGGGTTGGGGCAGGAGACGTTAATTTCCCACACACGAGATTACTGTGTGATGGATGTCCTCCCCTGGGGTGGGATGGGTGGGTTAGGACAGCAGGTCCACATCAGCTATTACAGCTGCCAATTAATCAACTTGCTTAAACAAATACATGAACAACAACACACTACCTAGACAAAATAATTTGAATTACTTTAATTAGGTAGTCGGCATGTGAGCGTTCAAAGCCAAAGTAAGGAGTGAGAGAAATAACATTTTTGGCCTGTGCCTTGGGTAATAAATGTATCAGCAGTTAATATTTTTTGTAATCAAACTTGAACTCAACATCTATTAATTTTGCTCTGTGCAAGATTTTTATTAAAAATGAAAAAAAACAAAAGGATTGAAATATTTTTCTATAGAGTTGAAAGATTTTCCTTGCCTTTCTCTCCCTTTCCCTGAAAAAATCATGGAATATGCACCGCTATCCTACTTTTTTTAGTCCAGTCTGGCGCTGCTGTATGACAATGACCACGTGAAAAAAAAATTATACTCACCCTCCCGTCCCCTCTGACTATGTTTTCATTTGAGCTTAAAATAGCGTTACTCTTCGCTTCGTTTCAAGTGGTTTTTCCGACGGCCATATCATGACGCATCAAATGAAACTGCGAGGAAATCCCATCAAAAGATCGGCAAGTTACAATGGATTTTCGCTTGCTCTTCCCAATGACATTGATGAACTGAATGTTGTAGATAGTTCACCCGACTCTTCGGCATATTTTATGGAATGGAGCCCAGTTGTTCGAAAACAAGTCGGCTGCCCATTGCCGATAAGATCACCGAATCATGCGCTTGATTGCTCAGTTTCAAACAGATTTAGGGATAGATTACAGGGCGTAGAAAATTCTGATGTTAGTTTGACTGAACTTAGTGATGCATTAAGTGGAAGCGACGTTTGGCAAGAAGAATTAATTCTTCGTTTGAGGCGACAGGAAGCTGCCATTGAGAAAGACAAAGCCAGGCTTGAGGAAGAAATAAAGACCCTCCAGTTGAAGTTGGAATTAGAGGAGGATTTGCGACGCAATGATAAAGAATGCATGGATATCCTTAGAAGCCACATCTCAAAGCTTGAAGGAAAACTACAAAGTAGTGAGAAGAAGATAAGAGAATTAGAACACGAAAAACAACGGCTTGAGGTTAACTCTGCAGTGCTACCCGCAACAAAGCCGGGGGAATTTACACTTTTGAAAGCGCGCTTGGATGCTAGTACGGCCACTATTCATGCCCTTGAAGCGGATTTAAAAAGGATAAAAGGCGAGAAAGCTACACTTGAGGGGCAAGGAAAGGAATATCAAGACATGCTGATAAAACTTGAGCATCAGTTGCGGAGCGCTAACAAAGAACTCCAGCGTCGCGAGAATCGAGTAAACGAGCTTGTCGAGGAAAGAAGATCTCTGGAGGACTTTCAGATAAAAGCACGCAGCTTGCAAAGAAAAGATCAGAAATCTTCTTATGCTCTGCAAATTCAAATTGTCAACCTGCAAGAAAAACTTGAGATGTCGAGCCGGACAAATGAAGAGTTGAAAAGTGAAAAGGAGAAGTTGGAAGCTAAAATCAAACAACTTGAAAACAAGGTGAAAGAATTAGAGGGAAGTTATCGATCCAAACTTGAGCAGACAATGGAAAGATTAAAACGGCAGAAGTCACACGCTGAAGATAATCCATTCAAGGGAATAAACGGATGTTTACAGCGTGATCATCAACCATCTTCAAGCGAAAAATCGGCCGACAGCCAGGAATTAAAACAACAATGTAACGCGGAGGTCAAAGTGTCAACGCAACGAAAGCACATTTGTACCTTGCTCATGGAGTTGAACAAACAAATGGAGGAAAATACTTGTAAAGAAATTGAATTAGCCCCCTTGGAGTCAACTCTGAAAGAATTTCTGGATAAGATTTCCAACAATGTTACACATGCACTACGGCAGACCAAATTTCAAGGGAAGCCCCTGCAACTGGTCGCTGCGGCTAAGGAACCCTCCAAAGAGGAAGTTATATGGGAGAAAGCACCCGCTAAAGTAAGTCACTTTTTGTTGCTTCGGAAGCTTTTTCATGTAAGATATTTTAGCCTAACCTTTACAAATCTTAATATCTTACACATTTTAAGTAATTCTCCTTACTGTCTGCCATACAATTCTTATGATGTTTGTTTGGAGAATTTGGTACTGGATCAACTTAAAATGCATTCAAGCATTTGACAACTATTCTTTGAAGGCGAAATGAATATTTTTGAATGATAACCTCAGGGATTATTCACCACTATTCATTGTGCCTGAGGCAAATGAGTGATTAAGTATAATTGCTAAGGTGCTCTTGAATTCTGCTGTAAATTTGTTTTGCTGTATATATGTTGTGGTTAAATTTTATCCTTGGTTTAAATTTTATTTTCTATTGTTTTTGGTTATGTTAATGTATGATAATAGGGTTGAAACAATGGAAAATAAAAATTAAACCAAGGATAAAATTGAATCACAACACATATGATTCTCTTACAATGATTGTTATCATTACTCGAATGGAGATAAGCAGCCAGATTCCACTGAACTTTAACAGGTTTATTAATTCATCAGCAAAAACTTTGTTCTTTTTCTATTGAAATGTGATTTGCCAAATGTACTAGCATCTTTTGTGTTCTCAGGAATTGTGTTTTGTTCAATTGCGTTTGTCACTTTCTACCTAACATTGAGGAAGTGTGAGGCAGGTATTTTGAAAATTTAAGGGCCCTTGCTATGATAGCATTGCAGAAGGTGATTATAGCAAGTAATGAGGCAATTCCTGACCAATCAGAGCATATGGATCCCTAAAGTCACCAAAGCAACTATGCTAATGTATTGATATTGCAGGGGATGAGTAGCACGGTCACGCCACCATTACAAGGTCCGAAAATTATATTTACCCATATCTTCGCGAAAAATGTATGAACGCCCCTCAAACTTTACAGATAAACTGAGTAATAGTTCTTGTTTGATATGAAATCAATAACAAAATTCAAGCGATAAGTTTAGAACACGAATTAAAGTCAATTGTTTACAAAAAGCACGACATTTTGAGTGTAACGCGTAACATCGAATTTGCATACCAAGAGTAAAAACGTAATTTTTGTCCCTCAAAACGAATAAAAGCTTAAAATTTTATCATGCCTAATTATTGTATATAATACAAATAGACTTTTCACAAAATTTCATTGCTCTGTGCTTTTTATTGAGGCAGTAATAAGTACAAACTACAATATAAGTTCTTGTGTGTTGTCCTGTAACGCTGGATTATAAACAGACTTCACAGTTTACAGAATTCAGGCTTTTGGCGACCAGATTAACCTAAAAACAATAATAATTACATCTGAGAAAAGTTCATTCATTTTGCTTTAAGGCTCTGTGCAAGATAATAGCAAATCATGAAATGCTGGGAAAAATATAGCGATTTTGCATATCGGAAACAAATTTGTAACGAGTTTTGATTGCATAAATTCAACCATTACTTACCTATTTCGAAGCCGATAAATCAGCGTAGAGTAGTCCATCACCATATAGAGAACGACCAAATCAAAGTTCATTCTATCAGACTTCTAGATTCGTAAGAATTTACGAGCTTATATGAATTTTCGCCAAAGAAATGGTACAAAGAATGAATCGAAACATATTTTCTGCCTAATGTGTTGTTTATAGACGCTTTGCGATCATATTACATATTCAATTCGGACCAGAAACACTACAAGCCGCTCTCAAAATCGACCCAACTCATGGTCACAACGTACAAGAAACGACGAAGGCCAGCCTGTGCAGCCTTGCCTGATATGTTTGGGGGGGGATACGGATATTTTCAGGGTTTAAACAATAAAAGCACGTGGTAGATTTAGCCGCGTGTCGACTAGCGTTACACTCGATTTCTCAATCACAATAATAGCAGCGTGCTTCAAAAATTAATCAAGCGATTCCGACAAATTATGGAAACAAAACCCCAATCAAGTGCTGAAAAGATGAAAAGATGGAGAGAACAAAAGGCTGAGAGAAAGAAAGCTACTGATAAAAGATACTACGAGAAAAAACGCCAACAGAAAATAGCCAAGGTGCGTGACAGCCGAGGTCAGAAAACTCACCGGGCACTAGGGCACAAAACCTGAAAGCTGTTACGAAGAAACGAAAAAGGGAAGAAACATCAGCAGAAGAAGAAAGAAGACAAAAAATCAGAGAGCAAACTCGAAAAAGAGTACAAAATTTACGTGAAAAACGGCGAGCTGAATTGAGAGAAGCACATGAAGAGCATGCTACAAATGCCGCGGAGTATACGTGTTCAACCCCGCCTTCTAGTTCCGCTTTCCAAAACAGGATGGCAAAAGCCCGCGCCCTAAAGAAAACAACTCAAGTTCTGCCAAAAACACCACAGAAGAAAGCAGAACTTGTAGAAACAATATCCTCAAGTCCGTGCACTAAAAAGATTTTAGAAAAAAAAGGATTCATCAAAACACCAGAAGAAGCCAAGGAGACGACGGCATTACGCGCCCTTGCAGCAGATATCACCGAAGGTGTTCAGCAACTAAAGAAGAGTGGCTCAAAAGACAACAGAGCCGCTTATAGTGCCTTTAAAAGTCTTGCATTTGGAGAAAATGTATCCAAATGTCGAGCAAAAAAATCGCTCTCAAAGCTTGTGAACGTTGGCCAAAAAAGTGTGCGCAATGCTGTGAAGGAAAGGGCAAAAATATTGGCTGGGGAGAGAAAGAGTTGGCTATATACAAAAAGACGAGTCCGGCGTGATGCCCTTTCGGAAGAAGATGGGAAGAAAATTTTTAGCTACTGGACGTACACAGCTAGTCGACCAACTGGAGACAAGAAAGATCTTGCTAAGCAACGTATTGGGAAGCAGGAATATGTCCATCACGCCAAACATGTTTTGGAAAAAACACAGACTGAGGCATTTCTTGAGTTCCAGGAGTTGCATCCAGAAGTCAAAGTAAAGCAGAGGAAATTTGAAAGTCTTAAGCCATTTTTTGTAAGACAAGCAAAGGAGAGGGATAGAAGATCATGCCTTTGCAGAAAGCATGTAGAAACACAAATTGCCATGGTATATGCGGCCACTGTGCGCCATATTTGTGGAGACCTTCCTGTGAAGCGGAGAGCCCGGAAACCTGTATATAAGCTTCCTTTATTGGAAAATGAAGAAATAATTGCTTCACTTTAAGCAAAAATAACCTTAATTCAACTGTTTTCTAGTACACAATTAAGTTTATCATGATTTCACAACAAAATATTGAATTGTAATGATTTTGACATGCCCGCAATGCATTATGGGTAAACCAGAAAATCGCAATAAATACTTAAATAATGTAAATAATATCAATTTTTGAAATAATATGTGCAATGTACATAGATACACACTATTTCATTGAGTAATAGATGAGATATAAAGACAATGATATTTTTTGGCTGTGTTACACTAAATGGACAGGTGATTGTGCTACTCATCAGGGAGAAACTTTTTCTTGGTCTCTCATGGGAATTAAAGTGTTTAGCTTCTCAGTTTAAGATGGCTTGACTTGGCCTTTGGCTTAACTTGTTTTTTTCCTTTTTTAGTTTACAATATAGTTGAAAAAAAAAATACAGATTGCTATACCTACATGTAATATCCTGTCATTTAGGAGTCAGGCATGGTCAATAGCACATGTGGCTTTGTTGAAATTGTCTTAAAACAAGATGTGTCTCTCAAGAACAAAGCCTGAAGGGAAGCTTGTGTAGCCCAGGTCTTGGAGCACCTGACTGCAAAATCAGAAATGACTGAGGTTTGAATTTTCACAGAGTGAGCAGAATTTCCATGTTTCCTGGGTGTCAGCCCACTATTGATTTGAACATAAGAGCAAGAAACATAGGGAAAGAGGATATAAAAATATCCCAATTGATATCTGGGCCATACAAGTTAATAAATAAATTAAGCAGAATTTCAATGTTTTCCTGAGTGTTTGCCCTCTATGACAGTGGGTTTAACATAAGGGTAAAGAACACAGGGAAAGAGCAGATGAAAATTGATAACTGGGCTATACAAGTTAATAAATAAATTGTTAACAAGGAGCACTGTTTTGATTTTGTTACTTTCATTTGCAGATTAATGAAAGTAACGAAAGTGGTGAAGAAAGGTAAGCTCTAGCTCTCTTTTATGACTGTCCTCTGCTACAAACAGTTCATTGCTTTTGTTCAGCTCAGCTGGTGATCCTGTGTGCCTGTAATGAAAACAGTGTAGACATGAGAGAAAGAAAAAAATGGGGAAACTTAATACTTTTAAGTGAATTACATGTATATTTCAATCCAATTCCAGCAGCTACAGTCCACCCTCAATTATCCGCAGAACTTGTGGGGACTGGTTGGATGGTCTAACTAATCAAGAGTCCAGATAATCAAAAATACGAATATTAATGAACAAAATATGAAACTGAATGGGTATTATCAAATCAGTATTATGCAACAATTAAAGCACATTCTGAAATCATAGTGCTTTATTGTTAATATTTTCCAAAAGTATTTAAATAACATTATTGAAGCAAAGTAACAATGTTTTACATCAACCTGAAATGTTGACATGAATCAGTTTCGGTTTCAAGCTGCGACAGAGTGTGGGTGTTACTGTTTCTCTAAAATTTTTTTTAAATCTCATTCTTTTAAGCTCAATGAGAGGAATAGAATTGACATTATTCTGTCTTTCCATCTAAGAAAACATTCCTTAAAATGTCCATAATGTTCATTTAATAAAGGATATTCTATATACAAGGCTAAAAGACTGGGGAAAAAATTAGGAAAAAGATAGGAAAAAACAGCCGAAAACGTTTGATTTAAACATTTTAATAATTTTTTTCCTAATCTTTTAGCCTTGTAGATAGGATATTCCCTAAAATATTCAACACTTGCAGGATGTGCGACAAATCAGGTGCAACAGGATGTTCATTACAAGTGCTTTCTTTGGGGGAAAAAAGTTGATACTGATCTGAATTCTGACTAATTGCTATGAAATTATTTCTTCACTTTAACAGTGCTTCAAAAGTTCCTTTATTTATGGTGCACAAAGTGACAAGAGAAAAATTTACTACATATCGCCCAGATCTGTGGGAAAAAAGACAAAGTGCATTGAAACCTAACAGTCATTCAAGACAAAGAAAGAAAATTACTGTTAAAGAGGATGAACAGAAGAAATGAGTTTTGCTCTACAGCTTGTATTATAAAACTGCTTCTGTACTAGTGCAATGAGGTTCCCTTCCATGCTGTTGAAACTGACCCACGTCAATTTTAAATCAGCTTATAACAAGTGGAATTCATCACCTGAAGAAAGATCAGAAGTATGCTGTTGAAAGTTTAGGGATTAACATTGATCAGAAGTTAGTTCTGTGCCATTTTCAGAGTTTTCTCAAGTCTTGTTTAAGTTCGGCATGGGAGGGAATGCAATTTAGAAAATTTTTTTTCTATTAAAATTAAACATTTTTTCACAGGAATCATAGGTTGCCTACTGGGTTGAGATAATTTGATAAGATTTCAGTCTTGAACAATGCAAAATGATATTGTCCATTGTAAGATCTAAACAATGTTTGAGTGAGGCAAGTTTAATTTTTTTTTTAACTATCCATTCTATTTTGAACTGATACCAATGTTTGCCTTTGTCATTTCAGTTATTGGGTTATTTTGAGCCTTTGATCCTGATTTTCTTGGTTTTTAGTGTAAGTCTTTCTTCAAATGTAAGCCTGAGCATTAATTTGATATATTTTTTTTTTAAAGTTAGTATGATACAGTCTAGATCTACATTGATATTTTTTACAAACTGATAACAAAGATGTAAGTATAAACGTAACATTGAGTGACTATAAGGAAACACACAAGATTCGCTGCAACTCTGAGTTTCGTGGGTCAAGCACTCATCAGGCAGATTTAATCTAATTAAATCTGCCTGATGAGCGCTTAACGCACGAAACTCAGAGTCGCAGCGAATCATGTGTGTTTCCTTCTAGTCACTTAATGTTGTATACCGCTCTACACAAATGTGTATCGAGCCTTTTTATAACAGTGCTGGCTACAATTCACAATTAGTTGATATAAACATATATTTACAGTACATGGGGTTGTCATCTAATGCATTTAACATAGTTTGCACTTGAGTCTAGTGACGCATACAGCCTAAGGCTATTTAGGTGTCCTTTTGGGGTATCTTCTCCCCAAAATTTCAATTCATTCTGTAGTAAACAGGTGGTAAGAATATACACACCTCTCAGATCCAGTGTATAACCAATTATTATTAAAAACTGGATCATTGGATAATGCTATTCAAGACTTTTTGTTGGCTTAGCCATTATGCTATATGAGCCAATATACCATAATCTACAAATATGGTAAGCATGCACGTCAGCTTAAAATTAAAAAGGAGCTAAAAAAATTAAGATTTGGTAAGATTATTTTGTCTAATATCTTGGGGGCGTTTTAATAAAACAATTATTCCACTCACGCTTGTCGGATATGAGATGACTATAGCCAACTCGGCGCTACGCGCCTTGTTGGCTATCTATCATCTCATATCCAACGCGCGCTCGTGGAATAATTGTTAACTGGTATATGACCTCAAATTCTCTTCACCAATTTTCAAAGGAATTTCTATAATTAGGCTAGAAGGGAGAATATTTAATGGAAGGATATCTATCGCGGTTGCAAGAGCCAAAGTTAAACTAGACCAGCCAATTTCTTGGAATGTAGTTAATCAGCTTGTAACCATGGAAACAACTTCTCTTGTGTTGAACAACCTTAATTTTTGTTTCAAGTCTCAATGAATTAAAAACAAGTGTTGCGCTTTTTTCTGAATACTGTTCTAATTAAGACGAAAGTTGAGGAATCACCACGGTAGGCGTGTCGTTGCGATTTGGGATCGAAAGAGATTAAGATTAGATTGCCATAAAACCCCATGCCTAAGACAATCTATTATTTTGGCCAGTGTTTGAATTGTCAAAAAACTGTATGCATAATGAAGCTGGTTACTGGGAAATCTTGCCGCGATGTACATCTTTTATGGACTATCTAATTTATAAATCGCATCTGAGAAAACGTAAATCGCATCACGAAAACGTAAAAAAAAAATATTTATGGTAAAGAAAATTTAACAGTATTTGGACTTGAAAGTAAATTACTGCTATAAAAATGATAAACAAGTTGGTTGCTGATCATATCAATGATAAAATTTAGTCTGTTCCCTCTGTGGGATCAAAACGAGGTTTACAGTTTACTGCAGTATTACATAAATCTTCCGGTTATTGTCCCATTTTGTAATCAGGACTTTTTAAAAAAGAAACTAAAACGAATTAAGAAAACGAAAGAACGATTTTAATTTATTCTGTAAGGTGGACGCATGGCTTGAATGAATTAAAAGAAATACGTGACGGAAATTCTTGTCTTAAAAAACTTTAAAACAACAATTAACAGCTGTAAAAACCTTTACCATTGTGTGAATTAATTCTTTTCTGCTGTTGCGGATAAATGCGATCAGGTTCTAACAGAGTAAAGGGACAATCAACATTCAGGTACTAAACATAAGAGCTTTATTACTTTCAGTTCTTATCCTTTATATCAGTTTAATTCATCCCTGCCGCTGCTTATACGTTAGAAAAGTTAGATTTGAAAGCAGTAGGAGTTTTCTTGGTTGATGACAAATAAGCTTCTTTTGGTTGTACAGATGTCGATCCTTTTGATAAATTTATTTTTGTTATGTTTGTATGGTTTGCATATTTCTCAGTGTTAATGGTGCTCATGTTATTCCTATGATACATTTTACGCGTTTTCTGTGAAACAGTGACGTACGGAATAACTGAAACATGAATATTTTCTTTTATCACAATTCATATCAGTTCTCAGAATCAAATTTCAAAACCAGTATATTTTCAGCAATAAAAGTAGTGAGAGTTAAGGATAATGATCGGCATGGAAAAGGGTCCAAACTCTTGGGCAAACACATAATGTTAAGATCATCGGACTATTAATAGACAAGAATCTGTGTTTTGTAATGGTATTTTACAATGGAAATGCGAATTTTACCGAAATGGGAACATATTTCTCGTACGTTTCACGTAAATTTGAAAGTAAAATAAACGAAAATTGGACATGAACCAGTCAGTTGGTAGATGATAAAACAATGATATTCACAGAGTAACGGACATGGTTATTAAATAAAAAAGTTTACTTCTCCTTAAGAAATTGTAAAACAACAGATGAAAAAGAAATTAAAGCAGTCTATCTGTGGGGAAAAAATATCCTAAATCTGTTATTTTTTTTTTACCTGATATAGAAAGCGCACAATGCATACAATTTTTGTTTTTTCTTTTACTTTCTTTGATGATGTGTTAGTAAGAATTATTGCAAAGCGCAATTTCTCCTTCTGTCTTCAATGTATGTGGTTATTATCCAGCTACACTTCGTACAGTACAAATAACGCCATAGACGAGTACAAATATCAGACGGTATTTGTACTCTAGAGTACCGGTTAAACAGGTTTTCTCGCATCGCGCAAGCGAAGGATTCAATTGTAGTTAGGAAAAAAAAAATGGCGGACAATTTTCATTCGAAAATTTAAAAAAAAAAGCTGACACCACGTAGATGAAGTTTGTATAAAATTGCTTTCTTATTAGGTGAATACAAGCATTCAAATTATTTTGAGATGGCTTTCTTACTCCACACGTTAAAAAAAATGTAACAAAAGCTGTTCTTTGAATATTTTTTTTTTATTTCGTGTTCCTCCCTTTGATGTTTAGTCAAATGAAATCCTCTTCGGAAACTCTTGCGTTGCCATTTACTGACACATATGTACTGACTTTTCCTCCGTTATCACAAAATATTGAAAGCCTTAATGAAACGGTCAGAGTTGTCCTCTGAGTTAGGGCATATAGTTTTGATGTTTTTCTGCATAAAAGAAAACCAATAGCTTTTGGAACGGTGGAGGCAAATTAACTAACACCTTTTAAAGATGTAGGTACTTGGATATAGAACTCTTAAACGAGTTCTAAACCGCACAGTTTTAAATCTTTCAGCTTTGCATTCGACTTGGTTCCCACAGGAAAAAAATAAGTCATATCGAATTTCGTAGAATCGTTGATTAGTTCAAAGGAGATTTGCCGCAGTTTATAAGCTTTTCGAACACAAGCTGGAGCTTTTCATAAATGCGTTATAGGATATTACTTCGCCAAGTGCGATGCTGATACAAGGATTTGTGAAATGATCACGAAATTGAATATTTTTCCAATTTTCATGCTGCATTAGCGACATTTTCCGAACCAAAAGGCTCTAATTTTTGTTTGGGGTGCTACGCCCTTCCTCCATTCCCCCCTCCCCCCTCCCCTGTTTCGCCGCCTATGATGTAACTTGTAACTAGATCAAATTTCTAATTTGCGTTGACAACATCAACAACTGATGTCTACTGAAAGGTTAGAAGGTTAGACATTTACGTTAATATCGACTTTACTTCTTTAGCGAACAACATTTTGACGGTATCCTCAATGGCGAAGTGGAGTTTCATCCTTGTTTTCTGTAAGCAATTCAGATGTTTTCAAATCATTATTTTTCCTAATGGAGGGAGAGAGAGGAGGCCTCAATAGTAGGGTGGGCGGTAAGGAAGGGAATGGAGATAATCAGTGGGATATCCGCCGAAGGAGCGTACTAAAGAGATGGAGGATGAACGAAGATGGCATCTGCTGAAAGATGAGGAAGAGATTATAATCTCTTGAAGATAAGTGTGTAGGCTTGTGGAAAGGATTACATTACTTCTTAGATGTCCAAGACGTCAACAGTGTCCCGGCTGAAGTCTAAATAAGGATCTGCTGCATGTTTTCCTGACGCATTAATTTTTTGAGATTAAATTCAACTTCAATAAAATTCCTTGGAGTTCAATAAAACCATTCCAATGAAATATACTTAAAAGACAGTAATAAACCAACTTTTAACTACCCTGCGTACACCTTTTTCACAAGAAAACTACATGTACGGTCTTAATGCAAAATCGATGGCAAGGTTTCTAGTTGGAATCGGAGAGAAATTGGTGCAATGGCTATACCCTAAGCCCGGCGAGCCCAAGCCCTGATATCTGTTGGGTTACTGAGCTAGATAGTTACAAAGCCTCTGAGCTTATGTTTTTCTTCTGCTTTTGCTTTTTATAACTTTGAATGCTGCGGAGGAATATTTGGGATCGTTAAAATTCAATTTACCTTGAATTTTTTAAAATCGTCATTAGTTTTGTCTCAGCTCGAGCAAACTAGGTTAATCTTTGGGTACTGCTTCTCTCTCTCCTATGCGGAGTACGTAATGAATTTTTGCGTAAGATTTCTTGTTGAATAGTCTAATAAATGGAGTAATTGTGCTTGCAAGAGGAGCCCAGCAAGTATGCAATCCCATGTTTTGTGCACTAGCACATTTCTTTTTCTTGGTCTTAATATACCGTTTAGAATTTCTTAATAACAACCATCAATTGTTTTTGTTGTAATAAACTAATTTGCTTGATGCAGTTATTGCAGGTTTGTTGGAGAATGCTAAGCAAGCACAAGAGTGGAAACAAGTCGAAGAGTTTGATAAAGAACGAGTTCTTTCAGTTCCACAAGGAAATTATGTGGAACTTAAATTTACCATGCGCAGTCAGTATCAACGACGATGTCTATTTGGTTTATATCTTGAGATCCGTGATGGCAGTAATCAATCAGCCAATCTTCTTGGTAAATTCTGTGGAGAAGAATACGGAACTGGAGTAGTGAGATCTCGGGGACGATACATGTGGTTGAGATTTATTCCATTTAATACCTATAATTTCACTGCAGTCTATTCTGGCAGATTCCACAATGAAACAGGCAGGGAGTTCCTTTCAATATGTTTATCACATAAATATATAGATATATAACTGCAGACAGTACTGTTTCGGCCTTAATTAGCTTCTGGGCCTCATCAGTGCATTGCTGATGCTAGGATGGGGGAGAACCGATATGGTTACCCCGAACGATCCCACATGTGTGGTATCGTCCAGGCCATGCCAGAGTGCTCAAACTAGGAAAGCCTAGTGAGCTATGCGCAATGCTAGCGGCAATGACTCACCCCACAGTGCTCAATTCAGACATGAAAGCAGAGCTTTGTGTGCCAAAGAGCTATATCTATATATATATATATATATATAAAATGTGACTTGATTTTCGTAGAACAGTGCTCAATACATAGAAGTAGAGCGAAGTATATATTGTGGGAGGAAAAAGACAAGTAAACCACAAGTTCATCCCTACAAGCCTGTTTCGTGGTCGCCCACTCATCAGGGGATTTAATGAGAATAAACTTTACCATTGGTTATATACAATATAATTTGCATGATCTAACTAGTCTAATTTATGCAGCGCGAAATTGACAGTTTAGTTGTTGCGTAGGAGGGCTTTGCTTCTGTGGCGGCATGAAGACACGAGTTCATTACGTTTGTTTAGTGTTGATAGTTCGGGCCGGCAGATGATTAGGAATTTTTCTTTGAGGCAGAGGTTACATCTTTTAGTTGAGCTGTTATACGGTGAGTGCGATGAGAGAATGCGCCAGGAAATAAAGTGATCGATGTTGTTGTCTTTGAGGGTCCAGATGTGCTTGCTGAGTTCGGTAGAGTTTCTGTGTTTAGCGTGGCGGAATGATGCGGTGTGGTTTCTGTATCATGTTTTGAAGTCATTCTCTGTGAGTCCGATGTACGTTTCTGTCGTGTTGTTGTCTTTGCGAGTAACGGAGGCTTGGTAGATTACTGATGGTTGCAGGCAGTTTCCGTCGAGCGGGCATCTGTTCTTTTGTCGGCGGTTGCATGTCTTGTTGTTATCAATGGTAGTGGCGGTGGCGGCGGTGTCATCAGACTGTATAGATGCTGTTAGGATGCGTTTGTTATGGTTGTCGATTATCTGTTTCGTGTTGTTCATGCAGCTGTAACTGATTTTGATGGTGTTTCGGTTAAAGATTTTTCTGAGCTTGTGATCTTTGGGAAAGTGCTTGTCTACTAGGGCGAGGAATTTGTGTCCGATGTTGGTGCTGGTGTTCTTGCTAAAAGGAGGGTTGTACCAGAGGATGTTATTGCGTTGTCGGTTTTTCCGTTTGCTTGTTTTGGCTGGTTCGTACTTTAGGGTGTAGTGGTATCCGTTTTCGTCGAGTGCTTTCTGGTATGGGGGTGCGGCTTGGTCAAAGGATGCTTTGTCAGATGACAGGGAGGACAGTCGTTTGTTGATGCCGGCGGGAATGTTTTTTGTTGCTATTGGCGGATGGTTGCTCTCGCGGTGAACATATTGCAGTGAAGTATTCGGCTTTGTAAATGGTTGATAAGTGCTTCGGTTAAGGTTAAATGTGACGTCTAGGAAGTCGATTACTTGTTTGTTAGCTTCTACGGTGATGCGTAGTCCGTTGTTATTAAAGATGCGGCATATTTCCTTCTTAATGTTCTCTGTGTCTCTAGGTGTGGCGTTTGTAATCCCAACTCCAGGATCTTAATATAAACGTAGGACTTTACCGAGACGACGGACTAGCTATTCTAATTTTGGCTGCCAGTTGTCTAACTCAGTATCGAGGCCGTAAACAACACCTAGAATTTTAATTTTTGTCATCCATTTGAGGCCAAGTGGTTGGTCGTCGCGCGAACGCCACGCCCCCAACCACATAGCCTCTGTTTTCGTGAGATTAAGGCTTGCCCCTGAGCCACGCTCGTAAATATTAATCATGTTGAATAGACCTTGCAGAGAGCGATAAGATTTCACTATATAGGTCGTATCGTCAGCATAATTTTCAACTTTATAGCAGAGACCATGTGCGCCCGGAAGGAGAAAGCTTTCGATCTCAGGATTATTTCGGATTTTGCATGCGAGAGTTTCAACGCACAAAACATAGAGCAAGGGAGACAGGGAATCCCCCTGTCTCACCCCACGAGACAAAGAGATCGCATCAGTTAGCCATTCATTAACAATAACACGCAGATTGGCGCCATTATATAAAGTGTTGATCCAAAAACAAAAGGACGGGCCGAAACCAAAACAGAGCAAGAGGCTTTGCAGAAAGGTGCGATTAACGCGATCGAAGGCTTTCTCTTGATCTAAACTGAGCAAAATGCCGGTTTCATTCGTGCGGTCAATGCAATCTAAGATATCTCTAAGTAAATGTAAGTTTCAAGTAATTTTGCGTCCGGGCACAGAGCAAGTTTGATAAGGGTCAACGATGTATTCCAGAACTTTAGAGAGTCGAAGAGAGAGAGCTTTTGAGCATAACTTATAATCAACGTTTAAGAGGGAAATCGGAGGCCAATTTTTCAGATTCTTACGATCTCCTTTCTTAAAAATAACGCGTGTGTTACTCATCTTCATGGAATCACACATCTCTCCGGTTTGGTAGCATGCATTTAAGACTCGACATAAATGTGGGGCTAAACGATCCCAAAACCTAGCGTAGAATTCAACCGAAAGGCCATCAGGGCCAGGTGATTTATTCCTATTCATATTTTTCATACCGAGAGTAAGTTCGTCAAGCGTGATCTCGCCTTCACAAGATGACGTCTGATCAAAAGTTAATTTCCGTGATAGAAAAGATAAAGGATCGTCTTGAAGGTCAGCATCTATCGGTTTTTCGGAAAAGAGCTGAGTGTAGAAATCGATATGAGCTTTTTCAATCTCCTCTTGGGAGGAGACTTCGATACCGGTAGAATCATAAACCGAAGAAATGTGGGATCGTTGAGCTTTAATTCTTTGTAAATTAAAAAAACACCGACTGGGGCGTTCGCCTTCCTCTAGCCATTCTGCTCTACTCCGAATAATGATTCCTTTGACTTGTTTAGTTCGAAGGGCTTTCAAACGACATTCGGTGTCAGAAATTAAAGGGATAACGGAATTGTCTCCGTCAACTAAACCTTGACGAAGACAGATCAATTTGTTCGTCAAAATCACCTGGTCTCTTTGCAATTGTCTTCGCTTTTTGCGGGAAAAGGAGATCGTTTCTACTTTAATAGACTGTTTTAAAAACTCCCACAAATCTTGGAGACACGGAAAACAAGATAAAAAACGTACATGATCATCAATTAGTTTCTCTATAGTAGCGCAAAAATCCTTATCGTTCAAAAGAGAGTTGTTGAAACACCAAGCGCCTGGACCGCGTTTTACAGCGGTGGGAATATCAAAAATAAGAAAAACAAATTCGTGGTCTGATATCGAACAAGGGCGAATGTCACACTTAACATTGGTTGACAATAAATCTTTCGAAATCAAAAACTTGTAAAGTCTACTCCCGATTGACCGTGCGGAAGTAAACCACGTAAATTCTCTTGATCTTGGATGCAAATTTCGCCAATCATCTGAAAGCGCGAAATCCCTTTTTTAAAGATTCGTAATCTTTGTGTATAGAGATATTCCCACCAAATTTATCGAGAGCATTGTCGTAACAATTAAAATCTCCTCCGATGATAATCGCAGAGGAGGGAATGAAAAATTCGTGAACCGAAACAAAAAACTTTTCCGTTCGGTAGGATTGGCAGGAGCGTAGATATTGACTAGATTACTATCAACGTCGTTGCACCTGATCAAAACACTGACAATACGATCTTGAGTCCTTCTTCCAAAATACGATTTCGTTTGAGCATTTCAAAGAAATCAAGGTGACGACACCACCCTGTTTCCCGGACGCAGGGGACCAAAAACTACGGCCCAGCCATCTACGGGATAGAAGATTTAATAGTAGATTCAGAATGAATTAACGTTTCTTGTACAAAGCAGACATCACAGTTGGACTTCTCGATCAAATCAAACAAGAAATTGTAGGTAAGAGGGTTTGCTAGGCCCCTTGCATTGATAGTTAAAGTTTTGAAGGATTCTTGGAAAAAGGACTCACTTAAGAGTTATAAGCTTACTTAGGTTTCGTTGACCTGTTTCTTTCCTTTTTCCTCTCTGAGGTAGGGGTCGAGAGTTCAGATGATGATGATTTTCTTTTCAGTTCGTGACTAGTTTCCATCTCTTCTTCTGGGTTGTTAGGGGTGACCAATAAGGGTGTGTGTGATGCGGTAGGTACAGGGATAGAAGAACGGGGTTTTCCGGTGACAAGCGTTGGCGCAGTAGATTTTCGGGAGCATGCAAGAGAAAATTCGTCGGGCAGTTTGGCAGGTGTTCGGCGGGATGGTGGTTTGATGGCAGATTTGATTATGGCGATGAGTCCTTGAGAAGTGACGAGAGGTGAGTCCGTAGGGGTAGATTCAGAAGATTGGCCAGGTTGTTCAGACGGAAGATCGGGTTGTTCAGACGGAAGATCGGGCTGATTAAGTTCATTGGGCTGTTCATCAGGTAGCGGTTGAGCGGTTAAATCAGAAACATGTTGTTCAGGCAAGGGATGAATAGGTTGCTCAGCAGTTTGTGCAGGCGGCGGCAAAACGGAGGCCAGCGGAAGATTTTCATCAGTGGACGAGGAATCCTGTTGGTCGTCCTCAAAATTTACGTCAGTAGAGGGAGAGTGTTGTGGTTCATCTTCTATGTTTACGATTTCGGACTCGTCCGTAGGGGCGCCATGCACCGTTGGGAAAACCCAAGAATAGTCACAATTAGCGTCTGGATGACCAGGCTCTTTGCATATGCAACAAAGCACTGGGTGTGGGTACTGCCGTGCCTCATGTCCGGTCTTTTTGCAGTTGAGACAAACCTTTTTGTTACACGTGTTGCTATAATGTCCTGGGCAATTACACCTTCGACAAGTTGGAAGTTGATTGTTGTGCTTTACATAGGTTTGCATTTTCCCGAAACGAAAAAAACTTGGAATAGGCTTGATAACCGGAACCCTATAATGTCGTAGGCCGTTGTATACGTTTGGAGCATAAGAATGCTTTCCTTTCCGATAATGCAAAACCTCGCAGAATGGTGACAGCCGTTTGATGATAGCTAAATCCGACAATTCAAAGGGCGCGTCATAAACTGTTAAAAATGTTAAAGGCTTGTCAATATTTTGAATTACGTAATGCTTGCTATCGATTAACAAGAACTTAACCCAAGAAATTTATCCTTCGCTTCCAAGGACTTGAAAGTAACCACGATTTCCCCATTCATTTTACACTGTAAACATTGAATCTCCGTCGGCTCGATGTTCGAAAGAGCCAAAGCGTCGAAAACGGAGCGAGTAGAGGTTTGTCTGTGCGGCGTAAAAAAAGCCGTCCTAGGTCGTTGTGGTATACGGTTTTCGTTCTCCCAAACTTGCTTTACCAAATCATTAACCGGAATAGTCTCTATTCGAGACGCACGAGCGGCGCGTGAAGCGTACGAATCTCCATTAACAGCATGTAGACTTTCCGAAGGAACATTATATCCAGCAACGGTCGAAACAGCTTCAAAATGTCCATCATCATGTTCACCAGAATCCATAATTCTTCCTGCATGTTCGCTAAAATCCATGATTCCTCAAGCTTTCCACCAAGCAAAACATGAGAAAAAGCCCCACGGGGCGAAAATCGAAGCAAGTAATTCGAGTAAAAAAAAAAAAAAAAAAAACACTTACGTATCCTTGGAGCTCAAAATCGCACGTCTGATTTAGTAATGTTACGGCCTTCTGGGCCTCATCAGTGCAGTGCTGATGCTAGGATGGGGGAGAACCGATATGGTTACCGCGAACGATCACATATTTATGGTATCGTCTAAGCCAGAGTGCTCAAACTAGGAAAGCCTAGTGATCTATTCCTAGATTATGTATATATATATATAATCTTGGAATGGGATGAAATCCTCATCAACTTGAAAGTGCTCGATAGCTGAACTAACCGCCTCCCGGTTAGCTCAATGGATAGAGCGCTGGACTGTTGAGCGGGAGGTCGAGGGTTTGAGCCCCGACCGGACCAACACTCAAGGTCTTAAAATAATTGAGAAAAATTTGCTACCTTTCTATAACATCAAGAAATGGTTAGATATTCTAGTCTTCTCGGATAGGGACGAATAATCCGGTCTCCCGTAGGGTTAGGGGAAGGAGACGTTAATTTTCCACGCACGAGATTACTGTGTGATGGATTTCCTCCCCTGGGGTGGGATGAGTGGGTTTATTGGGCCCGAGGTAATTGGCCCAAGCGGTGTCCCTGCCGGCCGGCGAAGCTTAATAAATTCTAACTAGAGCAATGAATTATAATCCAAAAGTTGCTTATTCGGTCATTTTCCGCTACTCTGAGTTTCATGCTTCATTCATGAATAAATGACCGAATAACCAACTCTTGGATTATATATATATATATATATATATATATATATAAGTAGAAGCTTGTAAGAGGTCCCACAAACAATGCTGATCAGTCTCAAAAGCGCTGCCTGGAGGATCACTGAAGCAATCGTGGGCTCTTGAAATAACGTAAATAAGAGCAGAAATGTAATGGTCAAGAGGCCAACTCCAATGTAGCTTTGTTGGTTTATTAAACCAACAAAGCTACATTGGAGTTTATATATATATATATATATATATCTATATATAAACAAACTGGAGAGTTGAAGAATTAAAGAGGACGCATCGATTCTCTTTGACTCTGAGTTTCGCGCCTAAGTGCTCGTCAGACAGGATATAAGTAGCTAATTAATTCACTAATGCGATGATGTGACGTGTGAAATAAAGATTCCGTAGAGCTATTGTTGGCGACTTGTGAAATTTGATAAGTAAAACTTATTCTCGTCGCGGCATTTAGTAATGAGTTCTGTTCTTTTGTTTAATAAAGACGGCTTCTTAACTCTAACTAAGTAAAGTTTTTCTGCGAGGTACAAGTGGCAAAAGCCTGTTTCGTGATTGCTCACTCATCAGGGCGTGCTTGCCCAATCTAAGTCCTCTTGAGCCGCTTTGAACAAAATCTTTATTTACGCACGCCCGTGCGAAAATAAGATGACGTGAGCTTTTTTTTTTTTCCTGGCTGCAGAGTTGCCGTCCTGTTAAGCTGCAGTACAGTTTTCCTTCTCTTTAAAATAGGGAAGAAACTAGCGAAGAACTGCCTAGTTTCTCTATCGGCATTGACCTTCCTGATCCAACAAGCAGCAAAAACAAAGCCGAAAAAACTCGCAAGTTGCACGTTTCGCAAATTTGTGGGATCGTTGTGTTTTAAAACATTTTATAGTGATACCTGACTTTTTTTAGCTTTAATTTTCTTTATTTTCCCCGTTAATTTTGAGGTTTTCATTCACAGTTGCTGATTAACTGGATCATGATGCGCTTGCTCAAACCAAAGTATAAAATATGGTGTGTTTTTGGTCAGCCAATGGAGACGTTTGTTTACTTTTTTGTGCGTTTTGAGAGTTTTGCACTATCTCACAATAAAAAAGCTTCTTCGCACAGGTCCTTGTTTTCGCTCTCAAAAAGCTGGAGTAGCTCTCGGCTGCGCTTCGAGCTACTCTTACGTAATTTTCGTGCTCTCCAAATTTCCCGTGTGCATCCAGAACTCGATATACGCACGCTAAGCATAAACAAATTCTTAATTTTATAATAAAATCACCCGATGAGTGAGCAATTACGAAACAGGCTTGTAGGGATGAAAACGTAGTCCTCCTATTTTTCTACTCAACATATATTGCGCTCTAACTTTATGTACTGAGCTCTGTCATACGGAAAAATGGTAACACAGACTTCCCATATATATACTTAACAATTATTCGCCGAAGGCGAGGTGAATATCGTCGAATAATCCCCGAGACGAAGTCGAGGGGATTATTCGACAATATTCACTAAACCTGAGGCGAATGATTGTTTTAGTATAATTTCAGAGCTGAACAACAGAGAAATTTCTAAAATCATAACATTTTAGTAACATTTATTAACATATTATATAAACCGCGTGGAGCGGTTTATATAGCGTCATATAGGGAACCGCTCGAGTAATCAGATTGCTGAAAACTCTTTGCTCGGCTCTGAAATTATACTAAATATATATATCATATATATATATATATATATATATATAGAGAGAGAGAGAGAGAGAGAGAGAGAGAGAGAGAGAGAGAGAGAGAGAGAGAGAGAGAGAGAGGGAGATAGATAGATAGATAGATACGAATTACTTAATTGTAATTTCACCTTCAATACGCTCACGTTTTATTTTATAGAAGTAAATATGCCAATTTATATTGCTTTAAATCTGAGATACAGACAGACAGACAGACAGATAGGAACAGAGAAAGACGGAGAAGGAAACAATAGAGCGCCTATGTTACCCAGGCCTGAAAATTGAATAGTGCCAGGATTGGAATGATATTTTTTGATGTGCAAGTAAAATTGGTTCCGGCCTCACATACTGTGTCTCCATACTATATTCATTCTAAGAAGTATTTTTCTTTTTTTCTTCGAAACCTAACACAGTGAATCCAACGATGGAGCAAGCACCAAAGACGCAGTTTGTATTTTTGAACAGAACTTCTAGCCTATGGTGCCCAGTGAAAGGTGCGCCGGCTCCATACATTGCATGGAAGAAAGGTGCTGCCGTTGTTCAAAATAGTACCAGCATAAAATTTCAGCTTAATATAACATCGGAAAACAACGTGAATTACAGCTGCGAGGTACACAGAGATGGAGAAGTAGTTAGAAGGAACATCAGCCTCAGAGTTGAAGGTGAGATTTCATCGCCTCGCAGAACTATGTCAGTACTTTTCATAACTGGATTGTGTAAACCTCCGTGAACTTTTTTATCTGCTCACTTCTTACCGTACAAAAAGACGGTTAAGTAAGCTACTTTGATTGTGGAATAATCTTTAACCTATAAAAGTAACTTTCAATACCCCTTTGATTAAACTTGTACGCTATTTATAGTTTTGAGTGCTTATTAGTGGTAAGGTAGTTATCTGTTGAAGAAGACAGCGTAAATGATTGGAAACAAAGGATATTCGCTCATTTACACGCCTAAACTTATTGCTATTTCAATTGAAGTTACCATGCCACAGTTTTTCGATTTTGGTGCCAGCCTACAGTGTAACTGAAGTTCATCTTTAATTCGGTTTTTAAACCATCCTCGTTCTTATTTATGGGTAGTGTACATTGTGCCTTTAAAGCGTTCAAGTCTAGTCTTGGTAACTGTGATTTTACAATCTATTCAAATGGAATATTCTACGTTATCAAAATAAGTGACTTAACCCTTTCAAATTTTAAGAATTTTAACTGCCAATCTCAGTCATCTTTACGATTGTTTTTACCTTATTCTAGAGTGTCCAGACCCGTGCGAATGCGACGTCTTCCAGCAAACTATCATGAGTGTGAATTGTGTTGGAAAAAAACTTAATTCAATTCCAAGGAAATTTCCTCTTGCTATGGCAAAATTGTGAGTACGATTAAAAAAGTTATGAACACCAAGAAAAGATTAATTTCTTGGACTACTTCCCCACTAAAAGCTCTGTTCTCAGAGGAATCCCTCGCATACTATAGTAAAACTACCTCCCTCTTTAAGTCCTTATTCCCAAAGGAATCCCTCTCATGCTAGAGTAAAACTACCTCCCTCTTTAAGGTCTTATTCCCAAAGGAATCCCTCTCATGCTAGAGTAAAACTACCTCCCTCTTTAAGGTCTTATTCCCAAAGGAATCCCTCTCATGCTATTGTAAAACTACCTCCCTCTTTAAGGCCTTATTCCCAAAGGAATCCCTCTCATGCTATCGTAGAACTACCTCCCTCTTTAAGGCCTTATTCGCAAAGAAATCCCTTTCATGCTATTGTAGGCATCAAGTTAATCAGGATAACCCCTGGATAATATATGATTTACGATGACCGATAGTCGATACATGGCAATTCTTGACGCACACAATGTTTCACAAGGGATTGGCTATATTCTCTAAGAACTACAAGAACGGGTGTGGTTTTGTGTTCTTCAGAGGAACTGGCTCAAGAATAAGGCTTACATGTGGGATTTAGTCACTTGATTTGACCCTCTATAAGAACTAGTAACACGCTTGTCTTATGAAACGATACAAATTGAACCCTCAGCGTCTAGTATAATTACAAAATGGAGAATGAGGAATTTTCTTGCTTGGCTTAACCAAAGAGTGCAAAAAGATGTTAAACCTCTCTAACAAAGAATCTAAAATGTAGTTAAGTTCTAACTCTCAATTTGAACTGAACAATGGTTGCAACACACACAAACCCGAAAACGTGAAAGATGTGAAAAACATCAATTTTTTTAGTCCAGTTTAGTTTGTCTGCCGACGCTACTTTTCTAAATTTAATTAGTTAAATAATTGACCAGCAATTGATGTAACTATCTTGAAACCTGGGATACACAACATTTTTTGTATGAAGACTGTAGACAAGGAATGAATTCGTGGATCATCTAGCGCTAAATTTGAACTATACAACAATTATTAGACAAGAGATATTTGATAGAAACCGACATATCGGTGCATCTCGCGCCATTGTCAAGGTTATATGATTAATGATAAAATGCGGTTTGGGAAGAGGCTAAGCTAAGTGCATCTTGTGCCATTGTCAAGGTTAGATAATTAATGATAAAATGCGTTTTGTGAAGAGGCTAAGTTGAAGCAAATTTGCATAAAATACCGCCAAGCTAATTACATGAATAATTTAGCACGAAGAGAATCCGACTGTACATTCAATGCTGGTTTAAGATCTTGAATACACAGCATTTTATTGACAAGGCAGTCAAACTTATTCGTGCAATTCTTGATTAAATTGAAGCGCTCTTGACAAATGCACCCTTAGACGAAACAATTGACATCTTGGCACGCAAAGCTTTCGAGAACAACTTGTTCAACGACACTTTATGATCTAAACTTGACCAGTGCTGACCTCGTTGATCTTCTACACGTTGCTACAAAGGGGCAGCAGTTTCAGTTCGACGGAGCTCTATACGAACAGACCGATGGAGTAGTTATGGGGTCTCCCCTTGGACCCCTTTTGGCTAATGTATTTATGTGCGCTATTGAAGGGTCCCTAAGAAATAAAAGAAAAACTCCCAGAATTCTACCGCCGCTACGTAGATGGCACTCTAGTCAGGATGCCAGATCGGGCAGTAGCTATAGAACTTTTGGATACCCTGAACCACACCCATAGCGCCTTTAGCTTCACTATGGAGTTAGAAAAAAATGGGATGCTCCCTTTCCTTGGGGTGCAGCTTTTGAATTGCGCGCCATGTGTCGAAAAAAAGGTTTACTTTAAGCCGACAAACACCGGGCTAATTCTACACTATCATAAACATGTGGACAGCCGCTACAAGTATGGTTTGCTCGTCACCATTCTTGATCGCGTGCACCGGCTATCGTCATCTTGGGCGCATTTCTCTGAAGAAGAGTGTGAACGTTTGAGAGACGTTTTCCGTAAGCTGAGGTATCCGATTCACCTTATTGATTCAGTTAACGACAGGTTTATTACCTCGAAAGTCGCAGTGGACCATCCTAAACGGCATACCGATGACGCTATCCGGATAGTTATCCCCTATAAAGATCAGGATGCTGCAGTCTGCCAAACGAAAACTTAGAGATCTTATCAACAAGGTGCAAAAGACGATTCAACCTGTGTTTATTAGCCGCAAGCTTAAAAAAGATCTAAGCCTGCGTGAGCCCAAGGCTAACATTATAACCCAGCGATGCGTTGTTTATTTATTCAAGTGTGTGATGCAGGTTATGTAGGGTACACAAAGGGCCACCTTCACACGCGCGTTGAGGGACACCGTCAAAAGGCGTCATCTATTTACAGGCATTATTCCAAAGAACATAACACTGCTGTTGCCAAAAATTTCACAGAGCGCTTCAATGTAATCAAGTATAGTACGAACAAGTTTGACTGCCTTGTTAATGAAATACTGTGTATTCAAGATTTCAAACCTGCATTGCATGTACAGTCAGATTCTCTTTGTGCTAAAGTGTTCATGTAATTAGCCCGGCACTCTTTTATGCAAATTCGCCTTAACTTAGCCTCTTCACAAACCGCATTTTATCATTAATCATAATGGCGCAAGATGCACCGAAGCGTCGGTATTCCCGACACTTATATTTCTTGTCTGATGTATTTCCAAATCGTTTCTTAAAACAATTATTCGATACCAAAGTAAGTAGGTGAGTACGCCAGTCATGAGAAGCACTACATGAGCGAATTGCTGGTGCTGCTCTCACCGTATGTATCAGAAAGTGGTAAAAGATCTGGCGGTAATGGATTATTAGGCTGATAAGAACGATCTTTGATGCAAGATACGGTCAGGCGTCGCGTGCTCGTTATCATAATTATGCTATTTTCAGCCGTCAATCTTCCTTTAGTGTCCAACTGTATTAAAGGCACTGAAATACTTTGCATTGAGGTTCCATGGAAGTATTGACACAACGACTTTATAGTTATTTATTAGTTGCTTTCTTTATATATTTCTTTATGTATGGTTTTGACAGTGAAGAGACTTCGCGTTTAGATGTCATTCTTATCGTAACTGTTGCATTCAGCATGTAATTTACACGTTTCTGACAATTTCTTAAAAGATAATAATAATAATAATAATAATAATAATAATAACGAATTTTTATACAGGATTGAAAACCCATCAGTGTGTAACACTGTTGTCCTTGGGGTCCTGTCAAAATAATAAATAAATAAATAAAATAAAACTTAACAAGATATAATCATTGATCTTAAGGTCTAGAAAAGCATACAATAAAATAAAATGCTCTGAAAAAGGATACCTATAACCACGTTTAGATCGAACTTTTAACTAAAATAATCTCGCAATTTGTTCTTAAATTTCAGTCTCGAATCTAACGACCTTAGTTCAGCAGGCAGGTTGTTGAAAGTCTTTGCTCCTTGGTAATAGAAGCTCTTTTTACCAAATTCTAAACGTACTTTGGGTAATTTCACTGATATACCGTTATTCCTAGTGGCCTTAGAATGAACCAGTCTTTCGAAGTAGTTCTTAAAGGGTGTGCAAATATTATTCAGGAGACAGTCGAAAACAAACAAACAGCTTTTACGCTTGATCAAATTGTTCACGGATGGGGGATTAAAAGAACTATTGCCAATAACTTTAAAGCCTCGTCGTTCGATGTTCTTTATCGTTTCCTTTCGGTAATCCGGAAAGCTAAGACCAAGTGTTCCGCAATAGGTAAAAATAGGTGCGATCATAGTGTTATAGATTGATTCTGCACACTTTTGGTCGATCAAAGGACGAATTGATCGCAAGAGATTAATTCTGGTTGCAGCTTTTTTATAGATTCGGTCAAAATGTGATGCAAGGTTTAGTGATGAGTCAAGGTGAACACCTAAGTACTTATAGGTAGAGGTGTTATTGATGAGTGTCCCATTAACAGAAAGTTTAAGTTCCTTGTCTTGAAGGTTGATTCTTTTAGCTGTTCCAAATAACATAGACTCCGTCTTGTCCTTTTTTAGGTTAATGATCAGTTCGTTGTCTTTAAACCACTCGCACAGGTTATTCATATCCTCGCTAAGGCTTCTCTGTATAGTATCAATATCTTTAGAAGAGGTATAGATGACTGAGTCGTCGGCATAAGTGATAATCTTCGAGTGTTGAAGCGGTTTATGTACATCGTTGAAAAAGATAATGAACAAGATAGGACCCAGGATACTTCCCTGAGGAACACCTGTGAGAATGGGTTGAGGTTCTGATAGCACGCCTTTATATTGGACAACTTGTGATCTGCAGAAAAGGTAATCAGTGAACCATGCGAGTTCTGTTCCACGAACTCCGTAAGTTGAAAGCTTGCTCAGGAGGCCAGAGTGACTGATGGTGTCAAACGCCTTTGATAGATCGATGAAAACACAGCCTGTCAGGTTACCATTCTCACCTTCTCTTCTGATGACATCGGTTAGATGAGTAACGGCCAGTTCAGTAGAGCGCATGCGACGGAAGCCGTACTGAAAATGAGAAAGTAGACCATTCTGTTCAAAATGAGCCATCAGCTGCTTAAATACCACTTTCTCCAGGATCTTTGACATTGAAGGAAGTATTGAAATAGGCCTATAATTGTCGATTTCGGCCATTGAACCAGATTTAAAAAGTGGTACAATTTTAGCCGCTTTCCAGTCAGTAGGTATAGACCCTGTTGCGAGAGACAGGTTAATTATATGCGTGAGAGGCTTGGCTATTATATCAGCAGAGTCCTTTAACATTCCAGAAGGAAAGTTGTCAAGGCCAGAGGACTTATTTCTCTTAAGGCTCTTTAATGCATTAAAGACAACCTTATCCGAGACTGATCTAAACTCAAAGTTCTCTAGCGGCTGCTGAGTGTCTATTGTAAGGGGCCTTTTCCAGACAAAATTACAAAGAGGGAAGATCTTTCTTTTTAGAGATCCCGCAACATCAGTGAAGAATTTGCAGAACGAATTTGCAATAACCTCTTTGTCGGTTTCTACTGCTCCATTAACGAGAAAAGCTGCTCCTGGTTCCTTTGTAGACTTTGTAGGGTATAGTTTTTTAATAGCTGACCAAAATTTGTTAGGTGAACCCACAGTCTCCTCTAAGAGTTCACGGTGATACCTGCTTTTGCAATTTTTTACCATACCGTTAACTTTGTTTCGTTGGCGCTTGTACGAAGACCAGTCAATTTCACGATTTGTCTTTCTCGCTTTTCTCAAAAGCTGATCTTTGGTATTCATTTCTTGCTTTACCTTCTGTGTAAGCCATGGGCAGAGTTTCCCTTCGATCCTCTTCTTTATAGCTGGCGCATGCTTATCAATACATTTTTTCAGAATGGCTTTCAAAAAAGACCATGCTTCATTAACACAGGAGGATTTAAAGACAGGTGTGAGACTATTGGACCGTAAATCATTGCAAAAGGATATAGGATCATAATTAGCATAGTTTCGACAGGTGATGGTTCTTGGCTGGAATTTATGGTTATGCAGCTTCCGGACACAACCAATCATATCATGGTCACTTAAGCCGGCGGGAATGGTTTTAACACTTTAAACATTCTGAGGGCGATTTGTGTAAATCACATCTAGCAGTGTTTTTGAATCTTGCGTTACCCTCGTGGGATCCTTGATTAGCTGTTTAAGGCCAAAAGACAATAGCATTGCCTTCACTTCTTTGTTGTCTGAGCTTACCAAATAATTGCAGTTGATATCGCCTGTCAAAATGCATTCTTTGTTTTCAGATGATACAGCAGAAAGCATCGACTCCAGTTTATTTTCAAAATCTGCACAAAGATGCTTTGAAGAACTCGGGGGGCGATAAATAAAACCAATAAGGATACCCTTAGATTTTGGAAATAGAATTTCTATCCAGATACATTCGATCCCATCGCGTTCCAGGTCTAGTCTTCTATGAAAGGGGACAGAAGAGGAGATATAAACTCCCACACCTCCACCTTTGCCTGTTTTCCTCGGTCTATTAATGAACGTATAGCCATCCAGTTGAACTTGAGCCTCTTCACTGTCCGATAGATGAGTCTCACTGAGGGATATGATGTCTAGATGCTTGGAATCATCGATCATTTGGCATAGACTATCCTTATTCGCCACGAGGCCTCTGATATTTTGATGAATAATTTTAAGCCCATTTTTCGTTGACGAATCCCGAAGATCAGACAGGATGTCATGTGAACTAGAGGAGCCAACAGGACCAGGTTGAAGTTCAACATCATTTGCGAGACGAATAAGTAGTAAGGAAAGAGAGGAATTAATCGTAAAACGGCATCCAAGGAGTAGCAGTCTTGAATTCGGCAGCTGGAGATTCTTTGCATGTTGCGAGCTCGGTGATCGATGGTTAAAATGTTGAATTTTCACTGTCGTCAAACCGTGAGAAATGAAGAGAAGAGTATCACCAGATATATCGAGGTCAGGATTAGTCTTGGGAAGGAGTGCACCAGAGAAACAAACGTAGAAATAAAGCAGAATGATCCAGTATCTAAGAGCTCTAAAAACGTGACCGTCCAAAATCGTGACCGTCCACCATATTGTCATTTGTTTTCGGAACCACATACCTAAACAACAACAAGCTGAAGGACTTGCCCCAAGGCATCTTCAGCGATTATACCCAGCTGGAATGGCTGTAAGCCAAGACTCTTTTTTATCAATCTAATAGTTAACCAAAAAATCCATCTTCGACACTTTTTTAATGATCTTCGATAGGAATGTGAAGTAGTCCTCTCCAAGTAATCTATGATAGCAATACCTAGCCTTTTTAGCTTCCAAAGATCATCATCAACTCTCCCCAACCTTTACATGAACACCTTAAATATACCTGAGTTTATTACTTCAGTCACTGTCCGTGACATTGATTGATGTGTGATCGTGTTGTCTGATCATCTGGGTGAGGGTAGTCCTGGGAAGGACTGTTATAACACGATGACTTCCGCTGGAATCATTGAAACATTGGACAGTGGTTCCGAAAACAATCCTTCGTACAGCTATTCGTACCTGGACAAGCAAAGTGTACGGTAATATCTTTTTACACGAACTTGGTCAGGTGGAGCGAAATTACAACGGGCAAAACTTCCAGTTACCTCGACTGTATCACCAATGATGCTTTGGTGTCACTGCGCGTGGAAGAGAAAACAAATTTCTGGGATCAGCTTTAATTTTACCGCAAGAAAATTCGAACCCGCCCTCCCCTTCCCTCCTCCTTGGATATTAACCTAATACCCTTCCCTCCTTCAAGCTCTGAGTTTAAATAGAGCTCCCCAATAAGAGAATTGTTACACAGTCTCCAAAGATAAAAATCCTCAACCTACAGTCAGTCCTGATTAAGCACAAAATAGGTTAGAATCATAGCGGATAGAGTTATATAGGTTTGTTTGAGCCCTCATATTAAAGCATGTAGGAAAATACAGCATTACCAGAGATACCATCTAATTGAACTTAATTAATAAATACATCGCAATGAACAGCACTCTCTACCATTTCTTGGCAGGGACATAAGCCACAACTTGTTGAAGGAATTACCATCAAGCATATTCACTGACTATACCGAGCTGGCCGTCCTGTAAGTTAGGACCCTTCCTTCATTTTTTAAAGAATGCCCGTAATTTATCTCACACTGGGAAAGAAACCAGCAGATTTGCAGAGTACACTGACTTTTTGACAGTAAACATTTTTAGTTCTGATCGGACAGAGGTACCGAAAATGAAAAGTTGTTTACAGAAATTGAATGAACCAACCACAGTGTCCACAAGAAAACATTCAATGTAGAGAATATACCCAGGTTGTCATCAGTAACATGACTCAACTGTGGCAACCAAGAGTGAATTTCTTCTTAAGCGCCAATGAAAAAGTATCACGGTGTACGAGAAATTTTTAATAGAAATTTTGTTCACTAGGAGTAACTGAGTAAGATGGTTAACCTGTGACTTATATGCTGGAACTCAACTACAAGCATACCAGGCACTGTGGCTTATCTTTTTGCCTTTAATACCTGTGCCGTTACGAATGAACCCGCTGAATAAAATCTTAGACAAAAGTATAGGGAGATTCTGTGCAATTGTTCCAAACATTTTCCTTCACCAGCTTTCTTGATAGCTTACCCTCCTTTCCTCCCTTCAAACAGTATGGCCTTTCCTTTAATAAGGACTGCACTAAATGACCATGTGTTTATTCCTTACCCAAACATTATGCTAATAAATCCAGGACGACATTGCCAGTTGACAGACTGTCCTCAAGAAGGAGATATGATCATCCATGAGCTGAAACGAAAAACAAAAGGACCATTAGGAATAATGAGAAAATCGATAGCTGGCAGAAACAATGACGCCATGACCACCTAAGACAAAAAGTCACCAAAACAATGGCCATACACTCGGACTAGGCCAAGGTCCACTCGACTTCTGTTTTGATAAGTGTAAAGCACATATATCGAGGATTACTGTAGTGTTTTTCTTTCCCCCCCCCCCAAAAAAAGATCATACATGCATACATCAAATTTACTTAATAGTGATGGAATGTGTGTCCTCAACCGTCCCGAATAAGTCATCGTAGCTCGACTTTAAATGTAGTGATTTCTCCCACACGTTTTAAGACCTTTCAACCGGCGCCATTTAAACTGCTTTTGATGCCAAGATCTTTCTCTGCGATATCAAGTGAATAAAGAGTCCCAAGGGCCATAAAAATCAGCGGAAAAAACTCGGAACTAAAATGTGAGGCTAGCTTAAGATTTAAAAAGTTGGACCGTGACGCCATGTTTCATGACATCATGTAGACAACACCCATACAGGAAAATTCTTAATTGCAGATGTTTTTTTGTGCTAGTATACACGCGTATGCCCGTCTATCGCATCCTATTTAAGTTGAAATTTTTAACACTTAGTAGTCATCCATTTGGAATAATATGTTTTGCAACCACGTGCAACAGAATAAGTTATATATTTGTCTCGGCATCTTACCCTCCCCCTCCCTGAGATCATCGTCACCTGGCTTATGATGAGGACCACGTTCAATGACAGTGTGTAATGTCAAGCCCTATGTATTGCGGCAATGAGTAATGGGAGAAGGGAGAAAAGGCAAGTGTAAAGCATTCGGCTGCTTTTCAGCGCTTTACACATACACACACAAAAACAAGTCTCAATTGTTTTTTGTCCCAGATTAAAGTTCGTAATCCTATCTTAGCCCTCCATACATGACGTACGACATTTTCGAGCAAACTCAGTTCCTGCACTATCTTGAAAAGCACAATTTAATCAATACCCCTTTATATTACTTTTGTTAGGTTGTTAAACAATAACCAGTTGAAGAAATTACCATCAGGCATTTTCAGTAACAATACCCAGCTGTTGTGGCTGTAAGTTCAGAGTCTGTTTTATTTGTGTCAGGAACGCGTCAAATCCATCGCGCATTGGTAAGACTATCAGCAAATATGAGCAGCGACGTCTTAGGTCCAAATGAAATCAGCTACGAAGTAGGAATGTTTTGTTTACGTGGGCAGGGATTTTATTTTTCCCCAGCAAGTACAATGGTGAAAGCGAGAGGAAGGAGGGTGAGGGGGGGGGGGAGGGGAGGGTGGGAAGAGAGAGAGCGAAGGTCGAAGCTAAGTCACATGTTGATCAGAGTAAATGAGTAAGATGGTTAACCTGTGACTTTTATGTTGGAGCTTACCAGGTATACCAGGCGATGTTTCATGACGTCATGTAGACAACACTCATACAGGAAAATTTTTAATTGCAGATGTTTTTTTGTGCTAGTATGCATGCGTATGCCCGTCTATCGCATCCTATTTAGGTTTAGATTTTTAACACTTAGTAGTCATCCATTTGGAAGAATATGTTTTGCAACCACGTGCACCAGAATAAGTTATATATTTGTCTCGGCATCTTACCCTCCCCCTCCATGATATCATCGTCACCTGGCTTATGATGAGGACCACGTTCAATGACAGTGTGTAATGTCAAGCCCTATGTATTGCGGCAATGAGTAATGGGAGAAGGGAGAAAAGGCAAGTGTAAAGCATTCGGCTGCTTTTCAGCGCTTTACACATACACACACAAAAACAAGTCTCCATCGTTTTTGTCCCAGATTAAAGTTCGTAATCCTATCTTAGCTCTCCATATATGACGTACGACATTTTCGAGCAAACACAGTTCCTGCACTATCTTGAAAAGCACGATTGAATCAATACCCCTTTATGTTACTTTTGTTAGGGAGTTAAACAATAACCAGTTGAAGAAATTACCATCAGGCATTTTCAGTAACAATACCCAGCTGTGGGGGCTGTAAGTTCAGAGTCTGTTTAATTTGTGTCAGGAACGCGTCAAATCCATCGCGCATTTGTAAGACTATCAGCAAATGTGAGAAGCAACGTCTTAGGCCCAAATGAAATCAGCCGCGAAGTAGGAATGTTCTGTTACGTGGACAGGGAATTTATTCTTCCCCAGCAAGTACAATGGTGAAAGCGAGAGGAGGGAGGGGGGTGAGGAGAGAGAGAGGGAGTGAAGTTAGGTCCCATGCCCCCTCTGGACATCATGCTTCTGCGCGATCCCTGTCCTCACTTTTGCTGCTGAACACCACATGCCATTCTCATATATATATATATATATATATATATATATATGAGAATATATCAGTTACCTTCATCAGTTCATCAGTCTCGGACCGAAACGTTTTTATTAAACTTTCTTAGACTTTTTATTTGAGTATATGTCTTTCTTAGCTCGAAGTTGTCCGTCCTCGTGTACTACAATATTTTTCCTATTATTTATCAAGGTTTGGACTGTGAATCCTTTTGGATCCTTCTGGCGCGGCGTCACTGTTGGCTCGAGGCCTTTTAACTTGTTATATATATATCTTTAAATTTTGCCCGCCATGGACGTTATCAAAGAATACTCGTAGAGGAAATTTGTCAATGACACTTTAATGGACCAGAATTTAGTTTCGTAGTTTGTTTTAAACTCTACTTGTCCAATACTACTCTCCAAAATCTAGCCTTTTACAATTTTCCCCACGTTAGACTTCCTTGGTCAAAAACCGTCAAAGTTTATTTTGAAAAGAAAATCTAGCACAAACCAAAGAAAGTAATCCATACTATAAAGTGATATTACATAGCATTGATCTATAAACTCCACACAACAAATCGAAACAGGGTCAGGTCAATAAACAGTGAGGCAGTTCTCAATTTAACTATTCTTTTATCTTTGCGGTATGGAAGTCAAAAGTACTTGCTCGTAACACTAACGGTGTTCAACTGGCAAAAAAAGGGTATCAAAATGCTATGAATTCTTTAGCTAGTTCAGTACG
This sequence comes from Stylophora pistillata, assembly GCF_964205215.1. Classification (NCBI taxonomy): domain Eukaryota; kingdom Metazoa; phylum Cnidaria; class Anthozoa; order Scleractinia; family Pocilloporidae; genus Stylophora; species Stylophora pistillata. Next base: position 47,654,820 of record NC_142520.1, on the reverse strand, counting down.
ATTCAGCCATTTGTTCATATTTGGTAAAGGGTTGAAAAGGCTACTTGTAATCAATACGAAAACCACTTTAAAAGAAGCGAACTCAGATTTTATATGCGCGTAATGTTGCTTAGGGGACGGATTACAAGGCCGATAAAAACAGAAGTAAACATTGTCTGTAATAAACCATATGATAAAAGATACATATTCTATGTTACACAAACGAAAAACTGTGTAATGAAACATTACAATAATATACTATGGCCAAAATTAAATGATGTATTTATAACCGGTTGTGTTAAAAAATTAGTCTATTTACAAATGTGTTCATGAATCGTTCTGTGTTAACTATTGGGCGGAGGCAAACCTTGCGACGTAAATTATATTGCTGGGGTTTAGGCTTCGGCAGAATTTCATTTAACGGATGATGGCTTATATTAGGGCCCTAGCTCCACTAAATAATTTCGTATCCTGCATAAGCATGATATCCTTGACATTCACTGGAACTGAAATATAACACCGCTTGCAACATCTGTTTAAACGGTTCTGAAATTTGTTTAAATCCCGTTCATACGTACCGTACATTAAAAGGCCATAAGTTAAATTAGGTAATACTATTGTATTAAATAGGAGATCTACTTCATTCTGGTCATATTGTTCCTTTTTCAAAGTTCTTAATATATGGAGGCACTTGTTAGCCTTCACTAGTTTGACCTTAGCATGAGAACCAAACTTACAATCACTCTGAAGTGTGACTCCGAGTTAGCATAACTCATTATGTTCTGGAATTTAATTGACTCGAGTATAGGTGTCCTTGTTCGATTTTATTCTAATTACAAGCTCTTTGCATTTACTAGGATTACATGACATACGGTTATCTCACGACCAATTTAAATGCACGTCTAATAAGGCTATAGAGGTATCAGTATTGCCTAGTACCGGTGCAACAATTGTCGAATCACCAGCATATTTGAAAAACGCAGGGAAACCATCATATGTAATTTCAAGATCGTCAAAAAATACATTAAAGAGATGGGGGCCACTAACACTATCTTGTGTAGTACCCTTGTTGATGGTTTTCCACCTGGAGTGATATTTACCAAAACAGTGCGTTGCTGTCTACCTGATAAGAAACTGTGATACCAATTAACAAAATATGGAGATACATGTAATTTTTTAAACTTGGTGGACAAGAGATTATGTTTCACCGCACAGATTTACAGTTATTATCATCTACTTATTTGCAAATCTGGTGCTGAATAGCTAGGAGCGCAGATGTGCAATTCCCACCCTCTCTGTACGCGAAGTATGCGGATCGTTCTCTACATAACTATGCTTAGGCGGTTGATAAATTCCACACGCAAGGAATGTATGTCCTGTAGGGAAGCAGATAGTTATACAAATTACTGCTTAAAGCCTTGAGAGATAAACATCCAAAAAAGATAGGTTTTTCTTGACGTAAACAGCCACGCCACCCTTGTTCCTCATATCAAGTCCTGACCAGTTTCTATCCTTCCTTGTAACTACAATTAACTTATCACCGACGGTAAAGTGATCCTGTCAGCAGAAGGGACCACAAACAGATCCGATCGCTATGGCTCTTTACACTGTTAGCATCTAGACTTTAATCGCAGGTCTAAAGAAGGCGTCCATGGTAAAGCGGTCCTAGCGCATCCTATTTAGGTTGAAATTTTTAACACTTAGTAGTCACCCATTTGGAAGAATATCTTTTTGCAATCACGTGCACCAGAATAAGTTATATATTTGTCTCGGCATGTTTCCCTCCCCCACCCTGATATCATCATCGCCTGGCTTATGATGAGGACCACGTTCAATGACAGTGGTAATGTCAAGCCCTACTACAGTGTGTAATGAAAGCGTTCCAAAATACTTTGCGTTTTTCCAAAATAGCATTTTCCAACAAAAATGGGCTTTTCAAGGGTAATTGAGAGCTAGTTTCCGCAAAAAACTGCCTTTTTCTATCGACCTAGTAAAATTAAGGCACAAAAGTCGTAGCATTTTTGTGAAAACACACGGAATCCATGATTTTTTGAGGAAGGACTTTTATTGCAAAACTGACGGATACTGAAATGGTGACTTAGAAAAAAAATGCAAAGTTTGGGTTTCATTGCGGACTGTTAAGTTTACACGAATTATACTGACAAAATTTCTCCTTATTTCACTGACATAAAAAAAATCCCTCAATTGCATACATATAAGTCGGATGGACAATCATAGGAGCTTCTGTATCCTTTATTTTATTAGAAATGTTTCTGAAAGGCAGAAAAACGCAGCTATTCAGAGGCATGTCTGCCATTGTTAAAACAAAGACAGTAGAAAATGAGATTACACAACTTATTTAACAGGATAACTAGCCATTTAAATCAAAAAAATAAATAATGTATTTCTCAAATTGCTTTCTGAAAATGTTCCAAGCTGCAAAAACTCTGCAGCCCAAGATGTCCCATGCTGCAGAAATACTAGTCCCAGATGTCCCATGCCACAGAAATTCTGCAACCTGAAATACCCTACGCAGCAGAAATTCTGCAGCCCTAGATGTCCCATGCTGCAGAAATTCTGCAGTCCCAGATGCCCCATGCCACAGAAATTCTGCAGCCTGAGATACCCCACGCTGCAGAAATTCTGCAGCCCTAGATGTCCCATGCTGCAGAAATTCTGCAGTCCCAGATGCCCCACGCCGCAAAAAATCTGCAGCCTGAAATACCCTGCGCCGCAGAAATTCTGCAGCCCAAGATGTTCCATGCAGCAGAAATTCTGCTGCCCAAGGTGTTCCATGCTGCAGAAATTCTGCTGCCCAAGATGTTCCATGCTGCAGAAATTCAGTCAATTGTGCAAAAGAAAAGACTACACAGAGTGTTAAGTTGGGCAACCCCACGGTATTGTATAGCATAGTGGTGGATTTTACAAGATAATTATTCAATTTTTCTCCCTTAAAAATTTCAGGTCTTTTTAATTGGCCCCTTTTTTTTATTTTTATTTTTTTCAAGCTAACTAATGAAATTTTGAGTATAGAGAGGGACTATGAACCCTTCCCAAAATGGCAGCCACAAAATTAAGGGGTCCATTCATAACATTTCCAGATTTGAATATCATAAATTGTCACTATTTTATGCTTAAATACTGTGGAGATTCCCAAATTTTAATTTAACAGCTTCACAGGAGGGTAGAAACCCTTGTCTGTAAGCTTGCTAGTTTGCATTGTGATGCAGTGCTTAGCCACACTGCAGTTCGGCCTTCCTTTAAGGCTGCCACCGTAGCATTCCTGTTTTGCTGCAAACATCCACTAGTGTCCCCTTCCCTTGACAGCTTCTTCACAAGCCAAGTGTAGGCTCCAACAGGTAGTGGTTTCATACTGCTACACTGTGCGGTTACAGGTTCTACAAATATCAAATTTTCGTTGTTTGTAAGAGAGCAATGTCTTGGGGTTATTTGCCTTGACGCTGACCAGTGTCCCACCAAAAATGTGTTTAGACAGTCCTTCAAATATGGCCCTAAAACATAAAATGCATCAGCGTAAGAGTACAGTGTTTCTGTGCCTTCAAGTATTAAGGTGGCTCGTACTAGTTTCCTCGCGCGGGGAACAGATAACTCTTGCGTCACGCGCGAGAGAAACGTGCGAAAGAAGCGTGAGATTAAAAGACGAAAATTTAAAACAAAGATGGCGGCGCGAGGAATTTTTTCTAATTACGTGAGGAGTTTACCTAAGAGCTTGTATTTGATGTGTTGAGCAGCCACTGTAAATGCAGGAGATAGAAACTAAGATAAAGAAGACGATTTTTGGAGAAGTAAAGGCTGCTTCACTTCACATTTAAAAGAAATATTCAACCGATATGAAATCTTGCGGCGGCGAAAAAAGAAGAACTCAAGTGAAGGATAATCTACCTGAAGTGGAAGAAGACTTTGAAACTTCAAGGAAAATAATATGATATAGCCAGAAGTCGTGTGTAGGATTTTTAAGATGAGCCCGGGAGGCTGTCTTTGACAGCTGTTTAATGATTTTCTTAGCAGTAAACGTCTGTAAAGATCAGATCGTAGGCGCGCGCGCGAGCACACGCAATTGTCAGCGGTAGCTATAACAGATCATGAGCAAATGTCGATCTTCTGGAATCCAGATTTTTAAATGCACGAGAACGCGCGTGGAAATTGCTTAACTGACGAAAGCTATTGCATGAAAAAAAGTCCGGTGACCCCTTCTTTTTATTGTTCCAATATGATAATAACGTGGAAAGGAATCATTACAAAAAAAAAACTAGAAAATTCTACGGAAGTAAATTTGCGAAGTGGGAAAATTGCCTTTTTTCTAGATTTTCTGAAATTCCGCTCCATAGAATTTTTTAAAAATCTTTGTGCATTTTCCTTTTCAAGTGCCAAAAGAAATCACTGAAAAAAATCATGGGGTCACCGGGTTAGTTTTCGAATTAGTTAAGCCACAAGCTAAAAAATGCGCCTGGATAAGCCAATGAAAGCATTGCCATGGAAACTGCTAGTGACGAAATGACACCTCATTTTGGATAACCAATGATTATATAATTCAACTCTGTAAAAGTGTTCAACTGGCCTTTGTCAGTCTTTCTGTTGTATTTTTTCAAAGTTACAAACCATCAAAAAGATGAAAACCGGTACGAGCCACCTTAAGAGCCACTGACCACAAATATCGAGAATCCGCTGACAGTTGCAAAGTTTCGTAATTCGTTTTATTTTTTCTAAAGGACCCTTTTAATGAACCTTTTTTGAAAATGATATCAAAAAGTTCTATTGCTTTTTTTTCTCCCAAAAATCGAAAAGTTCGAAATACACCTAAATGGCTGTTGTCCCCCCTATTAAAGCTATGAAAAAGTATGCAACTTTGTACGCTACAGAGCGATGCAATCCTGCTTTTAAATTTTGTGCGCTAGCAGATGGTTTGTTCATCTCTTGAAAAATATTAATTTCTTGTCATTTTGTTACGTTTAAATCTGAATAGTGACCCGTTGAAATAAAGTACTTCGCTTCTCTTTTGCGGAGGTAAAATAAAGGTTCACCTCAGTGGCCTATGAACAGGTCTGCCACATATACTTACAAATCATAATGTACATCAACTTAAAGCTTTATCCTTGTATTTTAATTCTTCCAATTCTCTATCTTGGCCCACCTTAAGCGGTGCGTCTAGGTTTACAAGAGTTTGGGCTATTTTGTCAAAAATGCAATGTGAGCAGCTGTCCCGACCCATTTGAAGGCCAATAAAAGGTCTTGTATGATATATATACAATCATCTTAAGGCTTTGTCCTTATAGTTCAATTCCTCTGAGTTTCTTTCTTGGCCCCCCATAGGTGGCAAGTCCAGCTTTAAAAGAGTTTGGGCTAAAAAATGATAACAAATGTAACGCTATCCGTTGAACGACTGACACGCAAGAGTTCAAGGCCAATCTTTCAACTTAGCCAGGAATGTACCAAATACATAACCTCTTGCGCGACAGCCATTCAACGGGTCGCATTACATTTTTTGTCATTTTAGCCCGAACTCTTTTCAAGCTGGACGCGCCGCCTATGGCGGGCCAAGAAAGAAACTAAGAGGACTTAAACTACAAGGTTAAAGCTTAAAGAGAATATATATTTTGATTTGTAACTATACGATACAAGACCTTTTTAAAGGCCTTTAAATGGGTCGTGACAGCTGTTCAGCGGTTCGCATTGCATTTTCGACAAAATAGCCCAAACTCTTGAAAACCTGGAAGTGCCGCCTATAGCAGGCCAAGATAGAGAATTGGAGGAATTAAAATACAAGGATAGAGCTTTACGATGATGTACATTATGATTTGTAAATATAAATGGCAGACCTGTTCATAGGTTTATTTTACCTCCGCGAAAGAGATGTGATGTACTTTATTTTAACGGGTTACTATTCAGACTTAAACGTAACAAAATAACAACAAAATAATATTTTCTAAGAGATAAAAGGACCATCTGTTAGTACACAAAATTTAAAAGCTGAATCACACTGCGCTGTAGCGTATGAAACTGCCAAAGTTACTTAATTTTTCATTACCTTATGGGGAGGACAACAGCCATTTAGGCGTATTTCAAACTTTTTGATTTTTTGGAGAAAAAAAAGTGCAATAGAACTTTTTGATATCATTTTTGAAAAAGGTTCATCAAAAGGGTCCTTTAGAAAAAATAAAACGAATTAAGAAATTTTGCAACGGTCGGCAGATTCTCAATATTTACGGTCAGTGGCTCTTAATAACTAAGCTGTTCCTATCATTATAATACAAAAGTGTGTATATTTATCTTCTCCTGGTAGATAACATAGAAGATTGATGATGCTTAAGATAATATGACAATCTTTTCAAAAAAATTCATGGTGTTAAAATTCACTAGATTGTAATGGGTTGAAGCAAATCATGACCCATGAGTATCCTGTGAATATGTAAAAAAGTTCATTGACCATGAAAATTTTCCCTGAATTTTCAGAGGGTTCTTGGGAATATGAAAGCACCATGAAAATTCCTTGGAAACACCATTAATTTGGAATGAAAAAGTCTCCACTTTACTTGCACCTAAGACTATAGTACAGTGTATATATAGCTGTATGCTGGCAATACAATAAAACTCTTGTGTGCTAAAATTCAAATGTAAGCTGTCAAGCAGCATTTTCATGTTATACTGTTTGTTTTTGTTGATTCTGCAAATTGAAATTCAAAGATTTCTACTCAGTTTTGACTTAGCACTCTTGGGAGTGAAGGGCTTAATTACAGTTCAAGAATTAATTTTTTTGAATTAAAATCTTGCTGTAACTGCAACAATAAATTGTAATTAAGTTATCCTCAACTGCAGACTAAGCAGCTGTTTATCTTTTTTTTTGCTGGGCTCGCAGCTTGTCAAACGTGACTAAAAATTATAATCCTGAAACCCTCAGCTTATTGATAGATTTATTCCATTGTAAAGCGTAAGCTTAAGCATAGTTAGTAGAGGAGACTGGTTATGAAAGTCGGCAATCTTCAAAGCGCGAAACAATAGGGCCGCTTCTGATGTTGAACGTACCTGTCACGTGATCGCGACGGTGCACAACTTTCAAAGATGGCGGATGCAGGAGACGACTTATTCTTGTTCGGCGATGATTTTGAGGCAATTTTAGACCTTCTTGACGAAGATGAAGCACTACAGGAACAATTTTCAACTGTTGCTAGAGAAGTAAGTGCCAATTATATAAACATTCACCCGTACTTAGTCTGTTTCCAAAAGAATTACGGAGTTGTACGCGACTGTGCTGTCACGCCAACCAAAAACAGTAAATAAAACATTGATCCGACGGTTTCAATGATTCTTTTCCCTCTATACTCTAACAATTTCATAAAAAATGCGTTCAATTTCTTTAGCAGAAGTGCTCTGGATGCTTTAGGTGCTGAATTTGCCCGATTATACTTTGTTTTGAGAAGACTTCACGGGGTATGCAACGACAACAAC